>NW_027327934.1:0-110098 GCF_047675955.1 Chlorocebus sabaeus
TATTTCCTTTTTCACCATAGCCCTCTATGGGCTTCCAAATATCCCTTTGCCAATTCACAAGAACAGCCCTTAGCGAAAGGCCTCTTGAAGGGAAAGATGTAACTCTGTGAGATGAATTAACAGAACACAGAGCAGTTTTCTCAGAAAGCTTCTTTCCAGTTTTGAACGGAAGATATTTCCTTTTTCACCATAGCCCTCTATGGGCTTCCAAATATCCCTTTGCCAATTCCACAAGAACAGGCCTTAGCGAAAGGCTTCTTGAAGGGAAAGATGTAACTCTGTGAGATGAATTAACAGAACACAGAGCAGTTTCTCAGAAAGCTTCTTTCCAGTTTTGAACGGAAGATATTTCCTTTTTCACCATAGCCCTCTATGGGCTTCCAAATATCCCTTTGCCAATTACACAAGAACAGCCTTAGCGAAAGGCCTCTTGAAGGGAAAGATGTAACTCTGTGAGATGAATTAACAGAACACAGAGCAGTTTCTCAGAAAGCTTCTTTCCAGTTTTGAACGGAAGATATTTCCTTTTTCACCATAGCCCTCTATGGGCTTCCAAATATCCCTTTGCCAATTCCACAAGAACAGCCTTAGCGAAAGGCTTCTTGAAGGGAAAGATGTAACTCTGTGAGATGAATTAACAGAACACAGAGCAGTTTCTCAGAAAGCTTCTTTCCAGTTTTGAACGGAAGATATTTCCTTTTTCACCATAGCCCTCTATGGGCTTCCAAATATCCCTTTGCCAATTCCACAAGAACAGCCTTAGCGAAAGGCTTCTTGAAGGGAAAGATGTAACTCTGTGAGATGAATTAACAGAACACAGAGCAGTTTCTCAGAAAGCTTCTTTCCAGTTTTGAACGGAAGATATTTCCTTTTTCACCATAGCCCTCTATGGGCTTCCAAATATCCCTTTGCCAATTCCACAAGAACAGCCTTAGCGAAAGGCTTCTTGAAGGGAAAGATGTAACTCTGTGAGATGAATTAACAGAACACAGAGCAGTTTCTCAGAAAGCTTCTTTCCAGTTTTGAACGGAAGATATTTCCTTTTTCACCATAGCCCTCTATGGGCTTCCAAATATCCCTTTGCCAATTCCACAAGAACAGCCTTAGCGAAAAGCTTCTTGAAGGGAAAGATGTAACTCTGTGAGATGAATTAACAGAACACAGAGCAGTTTCTCAGAAAGCTTCTTTCCAGTTTTGAACGGAAGATATTTCCTTTTTCACCATAGCCCTCTATGGGCTTCCAAATATCCCTTTGCCAATTCCACAAGAACAGCCTTAGCGAAAGGCTTCTTGAAGGGAAAGATGTAACTCTGTGAGATGAATTAACAGAACACAGAGCAGTTTCTCAGAAAGCTTCTTTCCAGTTTTGAACGGAAGATATTTCCTTTTTCACCATAGCCCTCTATGGGCTTCCAAATATCCCTTTGCCAATTCCACAAGAACAGCCTTAGCGAAAGGCTTCTTGAAGGGAAAGATGTAACTCTGTGAGATGAATTAACAGAACACAGGGCAGTTTCTCAGAAAGCTTCTTTCCAGTTTTGAACGGAAGATATTTCCTTTTTCACCATAGCCCTCTATGGGCTTCCAAATATCCCTTTGCCAATTCCACAAGAACAGCCTTAGCGAAAGGCTTCTTGAAGGGAAAGATGTAACTCTGTGAGATGAATTAACAGAACACAGAGCAGTTTCTCAGAAAGCTTCTTTCCAGTTTTGAACGGAAGATATTTCCTTTTTCACCATAGCCCTCTATGGGCTTCCAAATATCCCCTTGCCAATTCCACAAGAACAGCCTTAGCGAAAGGCTTCTTGAAGGGAAAGATGTAACTCTGTGAGATGAATTAACAGAACACAGAGCAGTTTCTCAGAAAGCTTCTTTCCAGTTTTGAACGGAAGATATTTCCTTTTTCACCATAGCCCTCTATGGGCTTCCAAATATCCCTTTGCCAATTCCACAAGAACAGCCTTAGCGAAAGGCTTCTTGAAGGGAAAGATGTAACTCTGTGAGATGAATTAACAGAACACAGAGCAGTTTCTCAGAAAGCTTCTTTCCAGTTTTGAACGGAAGATATTTCCTTTTTCACCATAGCCCTCTATGGGCTTCCAAATATCCCTTTGCCAAGTCCACAAGAACAGCCTTAGCGAAAGGCTTCTTGAAGGGAAAGATGTAACTCTGTGAGATGAATTAACAGAACACCGAGCAGTTTCTCAGAAAGCTTCTTTCCAGTTTTGAACGGAAGATATTTCCTTTTTCACCATAGCCCTCTATGGGCTTCCAAATATCCCTTTGCCAATTCCACAAGAACAGCCTTAGCGAAAGGCTTCTTGAAGGGAAAGATGTAACTCTGTGAGATGAATTAACAGAACACAGAGCAGTTTCTCAGAAAGCTTCTTTCCAGTTTTGAACGGAAGATATTTCCTTTTTCACCATAGCCCTCTATGGGCTTCCAAATATCCCTTTGCCAAGTCCACAAGAACAGCCTTAGCGAAAGGCTTCTTGAAGGGAAAGATGTAACTCTGTGAGATGAATTAACAGAACACCGAGCAGTTTCTCAGAAAGCTTCTTTCCAGTTTTGAACGGAAGATATTTCCTTTTTCACCATAGCCCTCTATGGGCTTCCAAATATCCCTTTGCCAATTCCACAAGAACAGCCTTAGCGAAAGGCTTCTTGAAGGGAAAGATGTAACTCTGTGAGATGAATTAACAGAACACAGAGCAGTTTCTCAGAAAGCTTCTTTCCAGTTTTGAACGGAAGATATTTCCTTTTTCACCATAGCCCTCTATGGGCTTCCAAATATCCCTTTGCCAATTCCACAAGAACAGCCTTAGCGAAAGGCTTCTTGAAGGGAAAGATGTAACTCTGTGAGATGAATTAACAGAACACAGAGCAGTTTCTCAGAAAGCTTCTTTCCAGTTTTGAACGGAAGATATTTCCTTTTTCACCAGAGCCCTCTATGGGCTTCCAAATATCCCTTTGCCAATTCCACAAGAACAGCCTTAGCGAAAGGCTTCTTGAAGAGAAAGATGTAACTCTGTGAGATGAATTAACAGAACACAGAGCAGTTTCTCAGAAAGCTTCTTTCCAGTTTTGAACGGAAGATATTTCCTTTTTCACCATAGCCCTCTATGGGCTTCCAAATATCCCTTTGCCAATTCCACAAGAACAGCCTTAGCGAAAGGCTTCTTGAAGGGAAAGATGTAACTCTGTGAGATGAATTAACAGAACACAGAGCAGTTTCTCAGAAAGCTTCTTTCCAGTTTTGAACGGAAGATATTTCCTTTTTCACCATAGCCCTCTATGGGCTTCCAAATATCCCTTTGCCAATTCCACAAGAACAGCCTTAGCGAAAGGCTTCTTGAAGGGAAAGATGTAACTCTGTGAGATGAATTAACAGAACACAGAGCAGTTTCTCAGAAAGCTTCTTTCCAGTTTTGAACGGAAGATATTTCCTTTTTCACCATAGCCCTCTATGGGCTTCCAAATATCCCTTTGCCAATTCCACAAGAACAGCCTTAGCGAAAGGCTTCTTGAAGAGAAAGATGTAACTCTGTGAGATGAATTAACAGAACACAGAGCAGTTTCTCAGAAAGCTTCTTTCCAGTTTTGAACGGAAGATATTTCCTTTTTCACCATAGCCCTCTATGGGCTTCCAAATATCCCTTTGCCAATTCCACAAGAACAGCCTTAGCGAAAGGCTTCTTGAAGGGAAAGATGTAACTCTGTGAGATGAATTAACAGAACACAGAGCAGTTTCTCAGAAAGCTTCTTTCCAGTTTTGAACGGAAGATATTTCCTTTTTCACCATAGCCCTCTATGTGCTTCCAAATATCCCTTTGCCAATTCCACAAGAACAGCCTTAGCGAAAGGCTTCTTGAAGGGAAAGATGTAACTCTGTGAGATGAATTAACAGAACACAGAGCAGTTTCTCAGAAAGCTTCTTTCCAGTTTTGAACGGAAGATATTTCCTTTTTCACCATAGCCCTCTATGGGCTTCCAAATATCCCTTTGCCAATTCCACAAGAACAGCCTTAGCGAAAGGCTTCTTGAAGGGAAAGATGTAACTCTGTGAGATGAATTAACAGAACACAGGGCAGTTTCTCAGAAAGCTTCTTTCCAGTTTTGAACGGAAGATATTTCCTTTTTCACCATAGCCCTCTATGGGCTTCCAAATATCCCTTTGCCAATTCCACAAGAACAGCCTTAGCGAAAGGCTTCTTGAAGGGAAAGATGTAACTCTGTGAGATGAATTAACAGAACACAGAGCAGTTTCTCAGAAAGCTTCTTTCCAGTTTTGAACGGAAGATATTTCCTTTTTCACCATAGCCCTCTATGGGCTTCCAAATATCCCTTTGCCAAGTCCACAAGAACAGCCTTAGCGAAAGGCTTCTTGAAGGGAAAGATGTAACTCTGTGAGATGAATTAACAGAACACAGAGCAGTTTCTCAGAAAGCTTCTTTCCAGTTTTGAACGGAAGATATTTCCTTTTTCACCATAGCCCTCTATGGGCTTCCAAATATCCCTTTGCCAATTCCACAAGAACAGCCTTAGCGAAAGGCTTCTTGAAGGGAAAGATGTAACTCTGTGAGATGAATTAACAGAACACAGAGCAGTTTCTCAGAAAGCTTCTTTCCAGTTTTGAACGGAAGATATTTCCTTTTTCACCATAGCCCTCTATGGGCTTCCAAATATCCCTTTGCCAATTCCACAAGAACAGCCTTAGCGAAAGGCTTCTTGAAGGGAAAGATGTAACTCTGTGAGATGAATTAACAGAACACAGGGAAGTTTCTCAGAAAGCTTCTTTCCAGTTTTGAACGGAAGATATTTCCTTTTTCACCATAGCCCTCTATGGGCTTCCAAATATCCCTTTGCCAATTCCACAAGAACAGCCTTAGCGAAAGGCTTCTTGAAGGGAAAGATGTAACTCTGTGAGATGAATTAACAGAACACAGAGCAGTTTCTCAGAAAGCTTCTTTCCAGTTTTGAACGGAAGATATTTCCTTTTTCACCATAGCCCTCTATGGGCTTCCAAATATCCCTTTGCCAATTCCACAAGAACAGCCTTAGCGAAAGGCTTCTTGAAGGGAAAGATGTAACTCTGTGAGATGAATTAACAGAACACAGAGCAGTTTCTCAGAAAGCTTCTTTCCAGTTTTGAACGGAAGATATTTCCTTTTTCACCATAGCCCTCTATGGGCTTCCAAATATCCCTTTGCCAATTCCACAAGAACAGCCTTAGCGAAAGGCTTCTTGAAGAGAAAGATGTAACTCTGTGAGATGAATTAACAGAACACAGAGCAGTTTCTCAGAAAGCTTCTTTCCAGTTTTGAACGGAAGATATTTCCTTTTTCACCATAGCCCTCTATGGGCTTCCAAATATCCCTTTGCCAATTCCACAAGAACAGCCTTAGCGAAAGGCTTCTTGAAGGGAAAGATGTAACTCTGTGAGATGAATTAACAGAACACAGAGCAGTTTCTCAGAAAGCTTCTTTCCAGTTTTGAACGGAAGATATTTCCTTTTTCACCATAGCCCTCTATGGGCTTCCAAATATCCCTTTGCCAATTCCACAAGAACAGCCTTAGCGAAAGGCTTCTTGAAGGGAAAGATGTAACTCTGTGAGATGAATTAACAGAACACAGAGCAGTTTCTCAGAAAGCTTCTTTCCAGTTTTGAACGGAAGATATTTCCTTTTTCACCATAGCCCTCTATGGGCTTCCAAATATCCCTTTGCCAATTCCACAAGAACAGCCTTAGCGAAAGGCTTCTTGAAGGGAAAGATGTAACTCTGTGAGATGAATTAACAGAACACAGGGCAGTTTCTCAGAAAGCTTCTTTCCAGTTTTGAACGGAAGATATTTCCTTTTTCACCATAGCCCTCTATGGGCTTCCAAATATCCCTTTGCCAATTCCACAAGAACAGCCTTAGCGAAAGGCTTCTTGAAGGGAAAGATGTAACTCTGTGAGATGAATTAACAGAACACAGAGCAGTTTCTCAGAAAGCTTCTTTCCAGTTTTGAACGGAAGATATTTCCTTTTTCACCATAGCCCTCTATGGGCTTCCAAATATCCCTTTGCCAATTCCACAAGAACAGCCTTAGCGAAAGGCTTCTTGAAGGGAAAGATGTAACTCTGTGAGATGAATTAACAGAACACAGAGCAGTTTCTCAGAAAGCTTCTTTCCAGTTTTGAACGGAAGATATTTCCTTTTTCACCATAGCCCTCTATGGGCTTCCAAATATCCCTTTGCCAATTCCACAAGAACAGCCTTAGCGAAAGGCTTCTTGAAGGGAAAGATGTAACTCTGTGAGATGAATTAACAGAACACAGAGCAGTTTCTCAGAAAGCTTCTTTCCAGTTTTGAACGGAAGATATTTCCTTTTTCACCATAGCCCTCTATGGGCTTCCAAATATCCCTTTGCCAATTCCACAAGAACAGCCTTAGCGAAAGGCTTCTTGAAGGGAAAGATGTAACTCTGTGAGATGAATTAACAGAACACAGGGCAGTTTCTCAGAAAGCTTCTTTCCAGTTTTGAACGGAAGATATTTCCTTTTTCACCATAGCCCTCTATGGGCTTCCAAATATCCCTTTGCCAATTCCACAAGAACAGCCTTAGCGAAAGGCTTCTTGAAGGGAAAGATGTAACTCTGTGAGATGAATTAACAGAACACAGAGCAGTTTCTCAGAAAGCTTCTTTCCAGTTTTGAACGGAAGATATTTCCTTTTTCACCATAGCCCTCTATGGGCTTCCAAATATCCCTTTGCCAATTCCACAAGAACAGCCTTAGCGAAAGGCTTCTTGAAGGGAAAGATGTAACTCTGTGAGATGAATTAACAGAACACAGAGCAGTTTCTCAGAAAGCTTCTTTCCAGTTTTGAACGGAAGATATTTCCTTTTTCACCATAGCCCTCTATGGGCTTCCAAATATCCCTTTGCCAATTCCACAAGAACAGCCTTAGCGAAAGGCTTCTTGAAGGGAAAGATGTAACTCTGTGAGATGAATTAACAGAACACAGAGCAGTTTCTCAGAAAGCTTCTTTCCAGTTTTGAACGGAAGATATTTCCTTTTTCACCAGAGCCCTCTATGGGCTTCCAAATATCCCTTTGCCAATTCCACAAGAACAGCCTTAGCGAAAGGCTTCTTGAAGGGAAAGATGTAACTCTGTGAGATGAATTAACAGAACACAGAGCAGTTTCTCAGAAAGCTTCTTTCCAGTTTTGAACGGAAGATATTTCCTTTTTCACCATAGCCCTCTATGGGCTTCCAAATATCCCTTTGCCAATTCCACAAGAACAGCCTTAGCGAAAGGCTTCTTGAAGGGAAAGATGTAACTCTGTGAGATGAATTAACAGAACACAGAGCAGTTTCTCAGAAAGCTTCTTTCCAGTTTTGAACGGAAGATATTTCCTTTTTCACCATAGCCCTCTATGGGCTTCCAAATATCCCTTTGCCAATTCCACAAGAACAGCCTTAGCGAAAGGCTTCTTGAAGGGAAAGATGTAACTCTGTGAGATGAATTAACAGAACACAGAGCAGTTTCTCAGAAAGCTTCTTTCCAGTTTTGAACGGAAGATATTTCCTTTTTCACCATAGCCCTCTATGGGCTTCCAAATATCCCTTTGCCAATTCCACAAGAACAGCCTTAGCGAAAGGCTTCTTGAAGGGAAAGATGTAACTCTGTGAGATGAATTAACAGAACACAGAGCAGTTTCTCAGAAAGCTTCTTTCCAGTTTTGAACGGAAGATATTTCCTTTTTCACCATAGCCCTCTATGGGCTTCCAAATATCCCTTTGCCAATTCCACAAGAACAGCCTTAGCGAAAGGCTTCTTGAAGGGAAAGATGTAACTCTGTGAGATGAATTAACAGAACACAGAGCAGTTTCTCAGAAAGCTTCTTTCCAGTTTTGAACGGAAGAGATTTCCTTTTTCACCATAGCCCTCTATGGGCTTCCAAATATCCCTTTGCCAATTCCACAAGAACAGCCTTAGCGAAAGGCTTCTTGAAGGGAAAGATGTAACTCTGTGAGATGAATTAACAGAACACAGAGCAGTTTCTCAGAAAGCTTCTTTCCAGTTTTGAACGGAAGATATTTCCTTTTTCACCATAGCCCTCTATGGGCTTCCAAATATCCCTTTGCCAATTCCACAAGAACAGCCTTAGCGAAAGGCTTCTTGAAGGGAAAGATGTAACTCTGTGAGATGAATTAACAGAACACAGAGCAGTTTCTCTGAAAGCTTCTTTCCAGTTTTGAACGGACGATATTTCCTTTTTCACCATAGCCCTCTATGGGCTTCCAAATATCCCTTTGCCAATTCCACAAGAACAGCCTTAGCGAAAGGCTTCTTGAAGGGAAAGATGTAACTCTGTGAGATGAATTAACAGAACACAGAGCAGTTTCTCAGAAAGCTTCTTTCCAGTTTTGAACGGAAGATATTTCCTTTTTCACCATAGCCCTCTATGGGCTTCCAAATATCCCTTTGCCAATTCCACAAGAACAGCCTTAGCGAAAGGCTTCTTGAAGGGAAAGATGTAACTCTGTGAGATGAATTAACAGAACACAGAGCAGTTTCTCAGAAAGCTTCTTTCCAGTTTTGAACGGAAGATATTTCCTTTTTCACCATAGCCCTCTATGGGCTTCCAAATATCCCTTTGCCAATTCCACAAGAACAGCCTTAGCGAAAGGCTTCTTGAAGGGAAAGATGTAACTCTGTGAGATGAATTAACAGAACACAGAGCAGTTTCTCAGAAAGCTTCTTTCCAGTTTTGAACGGAAGATATTTCCTTTTTCACCATAGCCCTCTATGGGCTTCCAAATATCCCTTTGCCAATTCCACAAGAACAGCCTTAGCGAAAGGCTTCTTGAAGGGAAAGATGTAACTCTGTGAGATGAATTAACAGAACACAGAGCAGTTTCTCAGAAAGCTTCTTTCCAGTTTTGAACGGAAGATATTTCCTTTTTCACCATAGCCCTCTATGGGCTTCCAAATATCCCTTTGCCAATTCCACAAGAACAGCCTTAGCGAAAGGCTTCTTGAAGGGAAAGATGTAACTCTGTGAGATGAATTAACAGAACACAGAGCAGTTTCTCAGAAAGCTTCTTTCCAGTTTTGAACGGAAGATATTTCCTTTTTCACCATAGCCCTCTATGGGCTTCCAAATATCCCTTTGCCAATTCCACAAGAACAGCCTTAGCGAAAGGCTTCTTGAAGAGAAAGATGTAACTCTGTGAGATGAATTAACAGAACACAGAGCAGTTTCTCAGAAAGCTTCTTTCCAGTTTTGAACGGAAGATATTTCCTTTTTCACCATAGCCCTCTATGGGCTTCCAAATATCCCTTTGCCAATTCCACAAGAACAGCCTTAGCGAAAGGCCTCTTGAAGGGAAAGATGTAACTCTGTGAGATGAATTAACAGAACACAGAGCAGTTTCTCAGAAAGCTTCTTTCCAGTTTTGAACGGAAGATATTTCCTTTTTCACCATAGCCCTCTATGGGCTTCCAAATATCCCTTTGCCAATTCCACAAGAACAGCCTTAGCGAAAGGCTTCTTGAAGGGAAAGATGTAAATCTGTGAGATGAATTAACAGAACACAGAGCAGTTTCTCAGAAAGCTTCTTTCCAGTTTTGAACGGAAGATATTTCCTTTTTCACCATAGCCCTCTATGGGCTTCCAAATATCCCTTTGCCAATTCCACAAGAACAGCCTTAGCGAAAGGCCTCTTGAAGGGAAAGATGTAACTCTGTGAGATGAATTAACAGAACACAGAGCAGTTTCTCAGAAAGCTTCTTTCCAGTTTTGAACGGAAGATATTTCCTTTTTCACCATAGCCCTCTATGGGCTTCCAAATATCCCTTTGCCAATTCCACAAGAACAGCCTTAGCGAAAGGCTTCTTGAAGGGAAAGATGTAACTCTGTGAGATGAATTAACAGAACACAGAGCAGTTTCTCAGAAAGCTTCTTTCCAGTTTTGAACGGAAGATATTTCCTTTTTCACCATAGCCCTCTATGGGCTTCCAAATATCCCTTTGCCAATTCCACAAGAACAGCCTTAGCGAAAGGCTTCTTGAAGGGAAAGATGTAACTCTGTGAGATGAATTAACAGAACACAGAGCAGTTTCTCAGAAAGCTTCTTTCCAGTTTTGAACGGAAGATATTTCCTTTTTCACCATAGCCCTCTATGGGCTTCCAAATATCCCTTTGCCAATTCCACAAGAACAGCCTTAGCGAAAGGCTTCTTGAAGGGAAAGATGTAACTCTGTGAGATGAATTAACAGAACACAGAGCAGTTTCTCAGAAAGCTTCTTTCCAGTTTTGAACGGAAGATATTTCCTTTTTCACCATAGCCCTCTATGGGCTTCCAAATATCCCTTTGCCAAGTCCACAAGGACAGCCTTAGCGAAAGGCTTCTTGAAGGGAAAGATGTAACTCTGTGAGATGAATTAACAGAACACAGAGCAGTTTCTCAGAAAGCTTCTTTCCAGTTTTGAACGGAAGATATTTCCTTTTTCACCATAGCCCTCTATGGGCTTCCAAATATCCCTTTGCCAATTCCACAAGAACAGCCTTAGCGAAAGGCTTCTTGAAGGGAAAGATGTAACTCTGTGAGATGAATTAACAGAACACAGAGCAGTTTCTCAGAAAGCTTCTTTCCAGTTTTGAACGGAAGATATTTCCTTTTTCACCATAGCCCTCTATGGGCTTCCAAATATCCCTTTGCCAATTCCACAAGAACAGCCTTAGCGAAAGGCTTCTTGAAGGGAAAGATGTAACTCTGTGAGATGAATTAACAGAACACAGGGCAGTTTCTCAGAAAGCTTCTTTCCAGTTTTGAACGGAAGATATTTCCTTTTTCACCATAGCCCTCTATGGGCTTCCAAATATCCCTTTGCCAATTCCACAAGAACAGCCTTAGCGAACGGCTTCTTGAAGGGAAAGATGTAACTCTGTGAGATGAATTAACAGAACACAGAGCAGTTTCTCAGAAAGCTTCTTTCCAGTTTTGAACGGAAGATATTTCCTTTTTCACCATAGCCCTCTATGGGCTTCCAAATATCCCTTTGCCAATTCCACAAGAACAGCCTTAGCGAAAGGCTTCTTGAAGGGAAAGATGTAACTCTGTGAGATGAATTAACAGAACACAGAGCAGTTTCTCAGAAAGCTTCTTTCCAGTTTTGAACGGAAGATATTTCCTTTTTCACCATAGCCCTCTATGGGCTTCCAAATATCCCTTTGACAATTCCACAAGAACAGCCTTAGCGAAAGGCTTCTTGAAGGGAAAGATGTAACTCTGTGAGATGAATTAACAGAACACAGAGCAGTTTCTCAGAAAGCTTCTTTCCAGTTTTGAACGGAAGATATTTCCTTTTTCACCATAGCCCTCTATGGGCTTCCAAATATCCCTTTGCCAATTCCACAAGAACAGCCTTAGCGAAAGGCTTCTTGAAGGGAAAGATGTAACTCTGTGAGATGAATTAACAGAACACAGAGCAGTTTCTCAGAAAGCTTCTTTCCAGTTTTGAACGGAAGATATTTCCTTTTTCACCATAGCCCTCTATGGGCTTCCAAATATCCCTTTGCCAATTCCACAAGAACAGCCTTAGCGAAAGGCTTCTTGAAGGGAAAGATGTAACTCTGTGAGATGAATTAACAGAACACAGAGCAGTTTCTCAGAAAGCTTCTTTCCAGTTTTGAACGGAAGATATTTCCTTTTTCACCATAGCCCTCTATGGGCTTCCAAATATCCCTTTGCCAATTCCACAAGAACAGCCTTAGCGAAAGGCTTCTTGAAGGGAAAGATGTAACTCTGTGAGATGAATTAACAGAACACAGAGCAGTTTCTCAGAAAGCTTCTTTCCAGTTTTGAACGGAAGATATTTCCTTTTTCACCATAGCCCTCTATGGGCTTCCAAATATCCCTTTGCCAATTCCACAAGAACAGCCTTAGCGAAAGGCTTCTTGAAGGGAAAGATGTAACTCTGTGAGATGAATTAACAGAACACAGAGCAGTTTCTCAGAAAGCTTCTTTCCAGTTTTGAACGGAAGATATTTCCTTTTTCACCATAGCCCTCTATGGGCTTCCAAATATCCCTTTGCCAATTCCACAAGAACAGCCTTAGCGAAAGGCTTCTTGAAGGGAAAGATGTAACTCTGTGAGATGAATTAACAGAACACAGAGCAGTTTCTCAGAAAGCTTCTTTCCAGTTTTGAACGGAAGATATTTCCTTTTTCACCATAGCCCTCTATGGGCTTCCAAATATCCCTTTGCCAATTCCACAAGAACAGCCTTAGCGAAAGGCTTCTTGAAGGGAAAGATGTAACTCTGTGAGATGAATTAACAGAACACAGAGCAGTTTCTCAGAAAGCTTCTTTCCAGTTTTGAACGGAAGAGATTTCCTTTTTCACCATAGCCCTCTATGGGCTTCCAAATATCCCTTTGCCAATTCCACAAGAACAGCCTTAGCGAAAGGCTTCTTGAAGGGAAAGATGTAACTCTGTGAGATGAATTAACAGAACACAGAGCAGTTTCTCAGAAAGCTTCTTTCCAGTTTTGAACGGAAGATATTTCCTTTTTCACCATAGCCCTCTATGGGCTTCCAAATATCCCTTTGCCAATTCCACAAGAACAGCCTTAGCGAAAGGCTTCTTGAAGGGAAAGATGTAACTCTGTGAGATGAATTAACAGAACACAGAGCAGTTTCTCTGAAAGCTTCTTTCCAGTTTTGAACGGACGATATTTCCTTTTTCACCATAGCCCTCTATGGGCTTCCAAATATCCCTTTGCCAATTCCACAAGAACAGCCTTAGCGAAAGGCTTCTTGAAGGGAAAGATGTAACTCTGTGAGATGAATTAACAGAACACAGAGCAGTTTCTCAGAAAGCTTCTTTCCAGTTTTGAACGGAAGATATTTCCTTTTTCACCATAGCCCTCTATGGGCTTCCAAATATCCCTTTGCCAATTCCACAAGAACAGCCTTAGCGAAAGGCTTCTTGAAGGGAAAGATGTAACTCTGTGAGATGAATTAACAGAACACAGAGCAGTTTCTCAGAAAGCTTCTTTCCAGTTTTGAACGGAAGATATTTCCTTTTTCACCATAGCCCTCTATGGGCTTCCAAATATCCCTTTGCCAATTCCACAAGAACAGCCTTAGCGAAAGGCTTCTTGAAGGGAAAGATGTAACTCTGTGAGATGAATTAACAGAACACAGAGCAGTTTCTCAGAAAGCTTCTTTCCAGTTTTGAACGGAAGATATTTCCTTTTTCACCATAGCCCTCTATGGGCTTCCAAATATCCCTTTGCCAATTCCACAAGAACAGCCTTAGCGAAAGGCTTCTTGAAGGGAAAGATGTAACTCTGTGAGATGAATTAACAGAACACAGAGCAGTTTCTCAGAAAGCTTCTTTCCAGTTTTGAACGGAAGATATTTCCTTTTTCACCATAGCCCTCTATGGGCTTCCAAATATCCCTTTGCCAATTCCACAAGAACAGCCTTAGCGAAAGGCTTCTTGAAGGGAAAGATGTAACTCTGTGAGATGAATTAACAGAACACAGAGCAGTTTCTCAGAAAGCTTCTTTCCAGTTTTGAACGGAAGATATTTCCTTTTTCACCATAGCCCTCTATGGGCTTCCAAATATCCCTTTGCCAATTCCACAAGAACAGCCTTAGCGAAAGGCTTCTTGAAGAGAAAGATGTAACTCTGTGAGATGAATTAACAGAACACAGAGCAGTTTCTCAGAAAGCTTCTTTCCAGTTTTGAACGGAAGATATTTCCTTTTTCACCATAGCCCTCTATGGGCTTCCAAATATCCCTTTGCCAATTCCACAAGAACAGCCTTAGCGAAAGGCCTCTTGAAGGGAAAGATGTAACTCTGTGAGATGAATTAACAGAACACAGAGCAGTTTCTCAGAAAGCTTCTTTCCAGTTTTGAACGGAAGATATTTCCTTTTTCACCATAGCCCTCTATGGGCTTCCAAATATCCCTTTGCCAATTCCACAAGAACAGCCTTAGCGAAAGGCTTCTTGAAGGGAAAGATGTAAATCTGTGAGATGAATTAACAGAACACAGAGCAGTTTCTCAGAAAGCTTCTTTCCAGTTTTGAACGGAAGATATTTCCTTTTTCACCATAGCCCTCTATGGGCTTCCAAATATCCCTTTGCCAATTCCACAAGAACAGCCTTAGCGAAAGGCCTCTTGAAGGGAAAGATGTAACTCTGTGAGATGAATTAACAGAACACAGAGCAGTTTCTCAGAAAGCTTCTTTCCAGTTTTGAACGGAAGATATTTCCTTTTTCACCATAGCCCTCTATGGGCTTCCAAATATCCCTTTGCCAATTCCACAAGAACAGCCTTAGCGAAAGGCTTCTTGAAGGGAAAGATGTAACTCTGTGAGATGAATTAACAGAACACAGAGCAGTTTCTCAGAAAGCTTCTTTCCAGTTTTGAACGGAAGATATTTCCTTTTTCACCATAGCCCTCTATGGGCTTCCAAATATCCCTTTGCCAATTCCACAAGAACAGCCTTAGCGAAAGGCTTCTTGAAGGGAAAGATGTAACTCTGTGAGATGAATTAACAGAACACAGAGCAGTTTCTCAGAAAGCTTCTTTCCAGTTTTGAACGGAAGATATTTCCTTTTTCACCATAGCCCTCTATGGGCTTCCAAATATCCCTTTGCCAATTCCACAAGAACAGCCTTAGCGAAAGGCTTCTTGAAGGGAAAGATGTAACTCTGTGAGATGAATTAACAGAACACAGAGCAGTTTCTCAGAAAGCTTCTTTCCAGTTTTGAACGGAAGATATTTCCTTTTTCACCATAGCCCTCTATGGGCTTCCAAATATCCCTTTGCCAAGTCCACAAGGACAGCCTTAGCGAAAGGCTTCTTGAAGGGAAAGATGTAACTCTGTGAGATGAATTAACAGAACACAGAGCAGTTTCTCAGAAAGCTTCTTTCCAGTTTTGAACGGAAGATATTTCCTTTTTCACCATAGCCCTCTATGGGCTTCCAAATATCCCTTTGCCAATTCCACAAGAACAGCCTTAGCGAAAGGCTTCTTGAAGGGAAAGATGTAACTCTGTGAGATGAATTAACAGAACACAGAGCAGTTTCTCAGAAAGCTTCTTTCCAGTTTTGAACGGAAGATATTTCCTTTTTCACCATAGCCCTCTATGGGCTTCCAAATATCCCTTTGCCAATTCCACAAGAACAGCCTTAGCGAAAGGCTTCTTGAAGGGAAAGATGTAACTCTGTGAGATGAATTAACAGAACACAGGGCAGTTTCTCAGAAAGCTTCTTTCCAGTTTTGAACGGAAGATATTTCCTTTTTCACCATAGCCCTCTATGGGCTTCCAAATATCCCTTTGCCAATTCCACAAGAACAGCCTTAGCGAACGGCTTCTTGAAGGGAAAGATGTAACTCTGTGAGATGAATTAACAGAACACAGAGCAGTTTCTCAGAAAGCTTCTTTCCAGTTTTGAACGGAAGATATTTCCTTTTTCACCATAGCCCTCTATGGGCTTCCAAATATCCCTTTGCCAATTCCACAAGAACAGCCTTAGCGAAAGGCTTCTTGAAGGGAAAGATGTAACTCTGTGAGATGAATTAACAGAACACAGAGCAGTTTCTCAGAAAGCTTCTTTCCAGTTTTGAACGGAAGATATTTCCTTTTTCACCATAGCCCTCTATGGGCTTCCAAATATCCCTTTGACAATTCCACAAGAACAGCCTTAGCGAAAGGCTTCTTGAAGGGAAAGATGTAACTCTGTGAGATGAATTAACAGAACACAGAGCAGTTTCTCAGAAAGCTTCTTTCCAGTTTTGAACGGAAGATATTTCCTTTTTCACCATAGCCCTCTATGGGCTTCCAAATATCCCTTTGCCAAGTCCACAAGAACAGCCTTAGCGAAAGGCTTCTTGAAGGGAAAGATGTAACTCTGTGAGATGAATTAACAGAACACAGAGCAGTTTCTCAGAAAGCTTCTTTCCAGTTTTGAACGGAAGATATTTCCTTTTTCACCATAGCCCTCTATGGGCTTCAAAATATCCCTTTGCCAATTCCACAAGAACAGCCTTAGCGAAAGGCTTCTTGAAGGGAAAGATGTAACTCTGTGAGATGAATTAACAGAACACAGAGCAGTTTCTCAGAAAGCTTCTTTCCAGTTTTGAACGGAAGATATTTCCTTTTTCACCATAGCCCTCTATGGGCTTCCAAATATCCCTTTGCCAATTCCACAAGAACAGCCTTAGCGAAAGGCTTCTTGAAGGGAAAGATGTAACTCTGTGAGATGAATTAACAGAACACAGGGAAGTTTCTCAGAAAGCTTCTTTCCAGTTTTGAACGGAAGATATTTCCTTTTTCACCATAGCCCTCTATGGGCTTCCAAATATCCCTTTGCCAATTCCACAAGAACAGCCTTAGCGAAAGGCCT
Organism: Chlorocebus sabaeus; assembly: GCF_047675955.1. Lineage (NCBI taxonomy): Eukaryota > Metazoa > Chordata > Mammalia > Primates > Cercopithecidae > Chlorocebus > Chlorocebus sabaeus. Next base: position 16,426 of record NW_027327934.1, read on the forward strand.
CTTGAAGGGAAAGATGTAACTCTGTGAGATGAATTAACAGAACACAGAGCAGTTTCTCAGAAAGCTTCTTTCCAGTTTTGAACGGAAGATATTTCCTTTTTCACCATAGCCCTCTATGGGCTTCCAAATATCCCTTTGCCAATTCCACAAGAACAGCCTTACCGAAAGGCTTCTTGAAGGGAAACATGTAACTCTGTGAGATGAATTAACAGAACACAGAGCAGTTTCTCAGAAAGCTTCTTTCCAGTTTTGAACGGAAGATATTTCCTTTTTCACCATAGCCCTCTATGGGCTTCCAAATATCCCTTTGCCAATTCCACAAGAACAGCCTTAGCGAAAGGCTTCTTGAAGGGAAAGATGTAACTCTGTGAGATGAATTAACAGAACACAGAGCAGTTTCTCAGAAAGCTTCTTTCCAGTTTTGAACGGAAGATATTTCCTTTTTCACCATAGCCCTCTATGGGCTTCCAAATATCCCTTTGCCAATTCCACAAGAACAGCCTTAGCGAAAGGCTTCTTGAAGGGAAAGATGTAACTCTGTGAGATGAATTAACAGAACACAGAGCAGTTTCTCAGAAAGCTTCTTTCCAGTTTTGAACGGAAGATATTTCCTTTTTCACCATAGCCCTCTATGGGCTTCCAAATATCCCTTTGCCAATTCCACAAGAACAGCCTTAGCGAAAGGCTTCTTGAAGGGAAAGATGTAACTCTGTGAGATGAATTAACAGAACACAGAGCAGTTTCTCAGAAAGCTTCTTTCCAGTTTTGAACGGAAGATATTTCCTTTTTCACCATAGCCCTCTATGGGCTTCCAAATATCCCTTTGCCAATTCCACAAGAACAGCCTTAGCGAAAGGCTTCTTGAAGGGAAAGATGTAACTCTGTGAGATGAATTAACAGAACACAGGGCAGTTTCTCAGAAAGCTTCTTTCCAGTTTTGAACGGAAGATATTTCCTTTTTCACCATAGCCCTCTATGGGCTTCCAAATATCCCTTTGCCAATTCCACAAGAACAGCATTAGCGAAAGGCTTCTTGAAGGGAAAGATGTAACTCTGTGAGATGAATTAACAGAACACAGAGCAGTTTCTCAGAAAGCTTCTTTCCAGTTTTGAACGGAAGATATTTCCTTTTTCACCATAGCCCTCTATGGGCTTCCAAATATCCCTTTGCCAATTCCACAAGAACAGCCTTAGCGAAAGGCTTCTTGAAGGGAAAGATGTAACTCTGTGAGATGAATTAACAGAACACAGAGCAGTTTCTCAGAAAGCTTCTTTCCAGTTTTGAACGGAAGATATTTCCTTTTTCACCAGAGCCCTCTATGGGCTTCCAAATATCCCTTTGCCAATTCCACAAGAACAGCCTTAGCGAAAGGCTTCTTGAAGAGAAAGATGTAACTCTGTGAGATGAATTAACAGAACACAGAGCAGTTTCTCAGAAAGCTTCTTTCCAGTTTTGAACGGAAGATATTTCCTTTTTCACCAGAGCCCTCTATGGGCTTCCAAATATCCCTTTGCCAATTCCACAAGAACAGCCTTAGCGAAAGGCTTCTTGAAGGGAAAGATGTAACTCTGTGAGATGAATTAACAGAACACATAGCAGTTTCTCAGAAAGCTTCTTTCCAGTTTTGAACGGAAGATATTTCCTTTTTCACCATAGCCCTCTATGGGCTTCCAAATATCCCTTTGCCAATTCCACAAGAACAGCCTTAGCGAAAGGCTTCTTGAAGGGAAAGATGTAACTCTGTGAGATGAATTAACAGAACACAGAGCAGTTTCTCAGAAAGCTTCTTTCCAGTTTTGAACGGAAGATATTTCCTTTTTCACCATAGCCCTCTATGGGCTTCCAAATATCCCTTTGCCAATTCCACAAGAACAGCCTTAGCGAAAGGCTTCTTGAAGGGAAAGATGTAACTCTGTGAGATGAATTAACAGAACACAGAGCAGTTTCTCAGAAAGCTTCTTTCCAGTTTTGAACGGAAGATATTTCCTTTTTCACCATAGCCCTCTATGGGCTTCCAAATATCCCTTTGCCAATTCCACAAGAACAGCCTTAGCGAAAGGCTTCTTGAAGGGAAAGATGTAACTCTGTGAGATGAATTAACAGAACACAGAGCAGTTTCTCAGAAAGCTTCTTTCCAGTTTTGAACGGAAGATATTTCCTTTTTCACCATAGCCCTCTATGGGCTTCCAAATATCCCTTTGCCAATTCCACAAGAACAGCCTTAGCGAAAGGCTTCTTGAAGGGAAAGATGTAACTCTGTGAGATGAATTAACAGAACACAGAGCAGTTTCTCAGAAAGCTTCTTTCCAGTTTTGAACGGAAGATATTTCCTTTTTCACCATAGCCCTCTATGGGCTTCCAAATATCCCTTTGCCAATTCCACAAGAACAGCCTTAGCGAAAGGCTTCTTGAAGAGAAAGATGTAACTCTGTGAGATGAATTAACAGAACACAGAGCAGTTTCTCAGAAAGCTTCTTTCCAGTTTTGAACGGAAGATATTTCCTTTTTCACCATAGCCCTCTATGGGCTTCCAAATATCCCTTTGCCAATTCCACAAGAACAGCCTTAGCGAAAGGCTTCTTGAAGGGAAAGATGTAACTCTGTGAGATGAATTAACAGAACACAGAGCAGTTTCTCAGAAAGCTTCTTTCCAGTTTTGAACGGAAGATATTTCCTTTTTCACCATAGCCCTCTATGGGCTTCCAAATATCCCTTTGCCAAGTCCACAAGAACAGCCTTAGCGAAAGGCTTCTTGAAGGGAAAGATGTAACTCTGTGAGATGAATTAACAGAACACAGAGCAGTTTCTCAGAAAGCTTCTTTCCAGTTTTGAACGGAAGATATTTCCTTTTTCACCATAGCCCTCTATGGGCTTCCAAATATCCCTTTGCCAATTCCACAAGAACAGCCTTAGCGAAAGGCTTCTTGAAGGGAAAGATGTAACTCTGTGAGATGAATTAACAGAACACAGAGCAGTTTCTCAGAAAGCTTCTTTCCAGTTTTGAACGGAAGATATTTCCTTTTTCACCATAGCCCTCTATGGGCTTCCAAATATCCCTTTGCCAATTCCACAAGAACAGCCTTAGCGAAAGGCTTCTTGAAGGGAAAGATGTAACTCTGTGAGATGAATTAACAGAACACAGAGCAGTTTCTCAGAAAGCTTCTTTCCAGTTTTGAACGGAAGATATTTCCTTTTTCACCATAGCCCTCTATGGGCTTCCAAATATCCCTTTGCCAATTCCACAAGAACAGCCTTAGCGAAAGGCTACTTGAAGGGAAAGATGTAACTCTGTGAGATGAATTAACAGAACACAGAGCAGTTTCTCAGAAAGCTTCTTTCCAGTTTTGAACGGAAGATATTTCCTTTTTCACCATAGCCCTCTATGGGCTTCCAAATATCCCTTTGCCAATTCCACAAGAACAGCCTTAGCGAAAGGCTTCTTGAAGGGAAAGATGTAACTCTGTGAGATGAATTAACAGAACACAGAGCAGTTTCTCAGAAAGCTTCTTTCCAGTTTTGAACGGAAGATATTTCCTTTTTCACCATAGCCCTCTATGGGCTTCCAAATATCCCTTTGCCAATTCCACAAGAACAGCCTTAGCGAAAGGCTTCTTGAAGGGAAAGATGTAACTCTGTGAGATGAATTAACAGAACACAGGGAAGTTTCTCAGAAAGCTTCTTTCCAGTTTTGAACGGAAGATATTTCCTTTTTCACCATAGCCCTCTATGGGCTTCCAAATATCCCTTTGCCAATTCCACAAGAACAGCCTTAGCGAAAGGCTTCTTGAAGGGAAAGATGTAACTCTGTGAGATGAATTAACAGAACACAGAGCAGTTTCTCAGAAAGCTTCTTTCCAGTTTTGAACGGAAGATATTTCCTTTTTCACCATAGCCCTCTATGGGCTTCCAAATATCCCTTTGCCAATTCCACAAGAACAGCCTTAGCGAAAGGCTTCTTGAAGGGAAAGATGTAACTCTGTGAGATGAATTAACAGAACACAGAGCAGTTTCTCAGAAAGCTTCTTTCCAGTTTTGAACGGAAGATATTTCCTTTTTCACCACAGCCCTCTATGGGCTTCCAAATATCCCTTTGCCAATTCCACAAGAACAGCCTTAGCGAAAGGCTTCTTGAAGAGAAAGATGTAACTCTGTGAGATGAATTAACAGAACACAGAGCAGTTTCTCAGAAAGCTTCTTTCCAGTTTTGAACGGAAGATATTTCCTTTTTCACCATAGCCCTCTATGGGCTTCCAAATATCCCTTTGCCAATTCCACAAGAACAGCCTTAGCGAAAGGCTTCTTGAAGGGAAAGATGTAACTCTGTGAGATGAATTAACAGAACACAGAGCAGTTTCTCAGAAAGCTTCTTTCCAGTTTTGAACGGAAGATATTTCCTTTTTCACCATAGCCCTCTATGGGCTTCCAAATATCCCTTTGCCAATTCCACAAGAACAGCCTTAGCGAAAGGCTTCTTGAAGGGAAAGATGTAACTCTGTGAGATGAATTAACAGAACACAGAGCAGTTTCTCAGAAAGCTTCTTTCCAGTTTTGAACGGAAGATATTTCCTTTTTCACCATAGCCCTCTATGGGCTTCCAAATATCCCTTTGCCAATTCCACAAGAACAGCCTTAGCGAAAGGCTTCTTGAAGGGAAAGATGTAACTCTGTGAGATGAATTAACAGAACACAGGGCAGTTTCTCAGAAAGCTTCTTTCCAGTTTTGAACGGAAGATATTTCCTTTTTCACCATAGCCCTCTATGGGCTTCCAAATATCCCTTTGCCAATTCCACAAGAACAGCCTTAGCGAAAGGCTTCTTGAAGGGAAAGATGTAACTCTGTGAGATGAATTAACAGAACACAGAGCAGTTTCTCAGAAAGCTTCTTTCCAGTTTTGAACGGAAGATATTTCCTTTTTCACCATAGCCCTCTATGGGCTTCCAAATATCCCTTTGCCAATTCCACAAGAACAGCCTTAGCGAAAGGCTTCTTGAAGGGAAAGATGTAACTCTGTGAGATGAATTAACAGAACACAGAGCAGTTTCTCAGAAAGCTTCTTTCCAGTTTTGAACGGAAGATATTTCCTTTTTCACCATAGCCCTCTATGGGCTTCCAAATATCCCTTTGCCAATTCCACAAGAACAGCCTTAGCGAAAGGCTTCTTGAAGGGAAAGATGTAACTCTGTGAGATGAATTAACAGAACACAGAGCAGTTTCTCAGAAAGCTTCTTTCCAGTTTTGAACGGAAGATATTTCCTTTTTCACCATAGCCCTCTATGGGCTTCCAAATATCCCTTTGCCAATTCCACAAGAACAGCCTTAGCGAAAGGCTTCTTGAAGGGAAAGATGTAACTCTGTGAGATGAATTAACAGAACACAGGGCAGTTTCTCAGAAAGCTTCTTTCCAGTTTTGAACGGAAGATATTTCCTTTTTCACCATAGCCCTCTATGGGCTTCCAAATATCCCTTTGCCAATTCCACAAGAACAGCCTTAGCGAAAGGCTTCTTGAAGGGAAAGATGTAACTCTGTGAGATGAATTAACAGAACACAGAGCAGTTTCTCAGAAAGCTTCTTTCCAGTTTTGAACGGAAGATATTTCCTTTTTCACCATAGCCCTCTATGGGCTTCCAAATATCCCTTTGCCAATTCCACAAGAACAGCCTTAGCGAAAGGCTTCTTGAAGGGAAAGATATAACTCTGTGAGATGAATTAACAGAACACAGAGCAGTTTCTCAGAAAGCTTCTTTCCAGTTTTGAACGGAAGATATTTCCTTTTTCACCATAGCCCTCTATGGGCTTCCAAATATCCCTTTGCCAATTCCACAAGAACAGCCTTAGCGAAAGGCTTCTTGAAGGGAAAGATGTAACTCTGTGAGATGAATTAACAGAACACAGAGCAGTTTCTCAGAAAGCTTCTTTCCAGTTTTGAACGGAAGATATTTCCTTTTTCACCATAGCCCTCTATGGGCTTCCAAATATCCCTTTGCCAATTCCACAAGAACAGCCTTAGCGAAAGGCTTCTTGAAGGGAAAGATGTAACTCTGTGAGATGAATTAACAGAACACAGAGCAGTTTCTCAGAAAGCTTCTTTCCAGTTTTGAACGGAAGATATTTCCTTTTTCACCATAGCCCTCTATGGGCTTCCAAATATCCCTTTGCCAATTCCACAAGAACAGCCTTAGCGAAAGGCTTCTTGAAGAGAAAGATGTAACTCTGTGAGATGAATTAACAGAACACAGAGCAGTTTCTCAGAAAGCTTCTTTCCAGTTTTGAACGGAAGATATTTCCTTTTTCACCATAGCCCTCTATGGGCTTCCAAATATCCCTTTGCCAATTCCACAAGAACAGCCTTAGCGAAAGGCTTCTTGAAGGGAAAGATGTAACTCTGTGAGATGAATTAACAGAACACAGAGCAGTTTCTCAGAAAGCTTCTTTCCAGTTTTGAACGGAAGATATTTCCTTTTTCACCATAGCCCTCTATGGGCTTCCAAATATCCCTTTGCCAATTCCACAAGAACAGCCTTAGCGAAAGGCTTCTTGAAGGGAAAGATGTAACTCTGTGAGATGAATTAACAGAACACAGAGCAGTTTCTCAGAAAGCTTCTTTCCAGTTTTGAACGGAAGATATTTCCTTTTTCACCATAGCCCTCTATGGGCTTCCAAATATCCCTTTGCCAATTCCACAAGAACAGCCTTAGCGAAAGGCTTCTTGAAGGGAAAGATGTAACTCTGTGAGATGAATTAACAGAACACAGAGCAGTTTCTCAGAAAGCTTCTTTCCAGTTTTGAACGGAAGATATTTCCTTTTTCACCATAGCCCTCTATGGGCTTCCAAATATCCCTTTGCCAATTCCACAAGAACAGCCTTAGCGAAAGGCTTCTTGAAGGGAAAGATGTAACTCTGTGAGATGAATTAACAGAACACAGAGCAGTTTCTCAGAAAGCTTCTTTCCAGTTTTGAACGGAAGATATTTCCTTTTTCACCATAGCCCTCTATGGGCTTCCAAATATCCCTTTGCCAATTCCACAAGAACAGCCTTAGCGAAAGGCTTCTTGAAGGGAAAGATGTAACTCTGTGAGATGAATTAACAGAACACAGAGCAGTTTCTCAGAAAGCTTCTTTCCAGTTTTGAACGGAAGATATTTCCTTTTTCACCATAGCCCTCTATGGGCTTCCAAATATCCCTTTGCCAATTCCACAAGAACAGCCTTAGCGAAAGGCTTCTTGAAGGGAAAGATGTAACTCTGTGAGATGAATTAACAGAACACAGAGCAGTTTCTCAGAAAGCTTCTTTCCAGTTTTGAACGGAAGATATTTCCTTTTTCACCATAGCCCTCTATGGGCTTCCAAATATCCCTTTGCTAATTCCACAAGAACAGTCTTAGCGAAAGGCTTCTTGAAGGGAAAGATGTAACTCTGTGAGATGAATTAACAGAACACAGGGCAGTTTCTCAGAAAGCTTCTTTCCAGTTTTGAACGGAAGATATTTCCTTTTTCACCATAGCCCTCTATGGGCTTCCAAATATCCCTTTGCCAATTCCACAAGAACAGCCTTAGCGAAAGGCTTCTTGAAGGGAAAGATGTAACTCTGTGAGATGAATTAACAGAACACAGAGCAGTTTCTCAGAAAGCTTCTTTCCAGTTTTGAACGGAAGATATTTCCTTTTTCACCATAGCCCTCTATGGGCTTCCAAATATCCCTTTGCCAATTCCACAAGAACAGCCTTAGCGAAAGGCTTCTTGAAGGGAAAGATGTAACTCTGTGAGATGAATTAACAGAACACAGAGCAGTTTCTCAGAAAGCTTCTTTCCAGTTTTGAACGGAAGATATTTCCTTTTTCACCATAGCCCTCTATGGGCTTCCAAATATCCCTTTGCCAATTCCACAAGAACAGCCTTAGCGAAAGGCTTCTTGAAGGGAAAGATGTAACTCTGTGAGATGAATTAACAGAACACAGAGCAGTTTCTCAGAAAGCTTCTTTCCAGTTTTGAACGGAAGATATTTCCTTTTTCACCATAGCCCTCTATGGGCTTCCAAATATCCCTTTGCCAATTCCACAAGAACAGCCTTAGCGAAAGGCTTCTTGAAGGGAAAGATGTAACTCTGTGAGATGAATTAACAGAACACAGAGCAGTTTCTCAGAAAGCTTCTTTCCAGTTTTGAACGGAAGATATTTCCTTTTTCACCATAGCCCTCTATGGGCTTCCAAATATCCCTTTGCCAATTCCACAAGAACAGCCTTAGCGAAAGGCTTCTTGAAGAGAAAGATGTAACTCTGTGAGATGAATTAACAGAACACAGAGCAGTTTCTCAGAAAGCTTCTTTCCAGTTTTGAACGGAAGATATTTCCTTTTTCACCATAGCCCTCTATGGGCTTCCAAATATCCCTTTGCCAATTCCACAAGAACAGCCTTAGCGAAAGGCTTCTTGAAGGGAAAGATGTAACTCTGTGAGATGAATTAACAGAACACAGAGCAGTTTCTCAGAAAGCTTCTTTCCAGTTTTGAACGGAAGATATTTCCTTTTTCACCATAGCCCTCTATGGGCTTCCAAATATCCCTTTGCCAATTCCACAAGAACAGCCTTAGCGAAAGGCTTCTTGAAGGGAAAGATGTAACTCTGTGAGATGAATTAACAGAACACAGAGCAGTTTCTCAGAAAGCTTCTTTCCAGTTTTGAACGGAAGATATTTCCTTTTTCACCATAGCCCTCTATGGGCTTCCAAATATCCCTTTGCCAATTCCACAAGAACAGCCTTAGCGAAAGGCTTCTTGAAGGGAAAGATGTAACTCTGTGAGATGAATTAACAGAACACAGAGCAGTTTCTCAGAAAGCTTCTTTCCAGTTTTGAACGGAAGATATTTCCTTTTTCACCATAGCCCTCTATGGGCTTCCAAATATCCCTTTGCCAATTCCACAAGAACAGCCTTAGCGAAAGGCTTCTTGAAGGGAAAGATGTAACTCTGTGGGATGAATTAACAGAACACAGAGCAGTTTCTCAGAAAGCTTCTTTCCAGTTTTGAACGGAAGATATTTCCTTTTTCACCATAGCCCTCTATGGGCTTCCAAATATCCCTTTGCCAATTCCACAAGAACAGCCTTAGCGAAAGGCTTCTTGAAGGGAAAGATGTAACTCTGTGAGATGAATTAACAGAACACAGAGCAGTTTCTCAGAAAGCTTCTTTCCAGTTTTGAACGGAAGATATTTCCTTTTTCACCAGAGCCCTCTATGGGCTTCCAAATATCCCTTTGCCAATTCCACAACAACAGCCTTAGCGAAAGGCTTCTTGAAGGGAAAGATGTAACTCTGTGAGATGAATTAACAGAACACAGAGCAGTTTCTCAGAAAACTTCTTTCCAGTTTTGAACGGAAGATATTTCCTTTTTCACCATAGCCCTCTATGGGCTTCCAAATATCCCTTTGCCAAGTCCACAAGGACAGCCTTAGCGAAAGGCTTCTTGAAGGGAAAGATGTAACTCTGTGAGATGAATTAACAGAACACAGAGCAGTTTCTCAGAAAGCTTCTTTCCAGTTTTGAACGGAAGATATTTCCTTTTTCACCATAGCCCTCTATGGGCTTCCAAATATCCCTTTGCCAATTCCACAAGAACAGCCTTAGAGAAAGGCTTCTTGAAGGGAAAGATGTAACTCTGTGAGATGAATTAACAGAACACAGAGCAGTTTCTCAGAAAGCTTCTTTCCAGTTTTGAACGGAAGATATTTCCTTTTTCACCATAGCCCTCTATGGGCTTCCAAATATCCCTTTGCCAATTCCACAAGAACAGCCTTAGCGAAAGGCTTCTTGAAGGGAAAGATGTAACTCTGTGAGATGAATTAACAGAACACAGGGCAGTTTCTCAGAAAGCTTCTTTCCAGTTTTGAACGGAAGATATTTCCTTTTTCACCATAGCCCTCTATGGGCTTCCAAATATCCCTTTGCCAATTCCACAAGAACAGCCTTAGCGAAAGGCTTCTTGAAGGGAAAGATGTAACTCTGTGAGATGAATTAACAGAACACAGAGCAGTTTCTCAGAAAGCTTCTTTCCAGTTTTGAACGGAAGATATTTCCTTTTTCACCATAGCCCTCTATGGGCTTCCAAATATCCCTTTGCCAATTCCACAAGAACAGCCTTAGCGAAAGGCTTCTTGAAGGGAAAGATATAACTCTGTGAGATGAATTAACAGAACACAGAGCAGTTTCTCAGAAAGCTTCTTTCCAGTTTTGAACGGAAGATATTTCCTTTTTCACCATAGCCCTCTATGGGCTTCCAAATATCCCTTTGCCAATTCCACAAGAACAGCCTTAGCGAAAGGCTTCTTGAAGGGAAAGATGTAACTCTGTGAGATGAATTAACAGAACACAGAGCAGTTTCTCAGAAAGCTTCTTTCCAGTTTTGAACGGAAGATATTTCCTTTTTCACCATAGCCCTCTATGGGCTTCCAAATATCCCTTTGCCAATTCCACAAGAACAGCCTTAGCGAAAGGCTTCTTGAAGGGAAAGATGTAACTCTGTGAGATGAATTAACAGAACACAGAGCAGTTTCTCAGAAAGCTTCTTTCCAGTTTTGAACGGAAGATATTTCCTTTTTCACCATAGCCCTCTATGGGCTTCCAAATATCCCTTTGCCAATTCCACAAGAACAGCCTTAGCGAAAGGCTTCTTGAAGAGAAAGATGTAACTCTGTGAGATGAATTAACAGAACACAGAGCAGTTTCTCAGAAAGCTTCTTTCCAGTTTTGAACGGAAGATATTTCCTTTTTCACCATAGCCCTCTATGGGCTTCCAAATATCCCTTTGCCAATTCCACAAGAACAGCCTTAGCGAAAGGCTTCTTGAAGGGAAAGATGTAACTCTGTGAGATGAATTAACAGAACACAGAGCAGTTTCTCAGAAAGCTTCTTTCCAGTTTTGAACGGAAGATATTTCCTTTTTCACCATAGCCCTCTATGGGCTTCCAAATATCCCTTTGCCAATTCCACAAGAACAGCCTTAGCGAAAGGCTTCTTGAAGGGAAAGATGTAACTCTGTGAGATGTATTAACAGAACACAGAGCAGTTTCTCAGAAAGCTTCTTTCCAGTTTTGAACGGAAGATATTTCCTTTTTCACCATAGCCCTCTATGGGCTTCCAAATATCCCTTTGCCAATTCCACAAGAACAGCCTTAGCGAAAGGCTTCTTGAAGGGAAAGATGTAACTCTGTGAGATGAATTAACAGAACACAGAGCAGTTTCTCAGAAAGCTTCTTTCCAGTTTTGAACGGAAGATATTTCCTTTTTCACCATAGCCCTCTATGGGCTTCCAAATATCCCTTTGCCAATTCCACAAGAACAGCCTTAGCGAAAGGCTTCTTGAAGGGAAAGATGTAACTCTGTGAGATGAATTAACAGAACACAGAGCAGTTTCTCAGAAAGCTTCTTTCCAGTTTTGAACGGAAGATATTTCCTTTTTCACCATAGCCCTCTATGGGCTTCCAAATATCCCTTTGCCAATTCCACAAGAACAGCCTTAGCGAAAGGCTTCTTGAAGGGAAAGATGTAACTCTGTGAGATGAATTAACAGAACACAGAGCAGTTTCTCAGAAAGCTTCTTTCCAGTTTTGAACGGAAGATATTTCCTTTTTCACCATAGCCCTCTATGGGCTTCCAAATATCCCTTTGCCAATTCCACAAGAACAGCCTTAGCGAAAGGCTTCTTGAAGGGAAAGATGTAACTCTGTGAGATGAATTAACAGAACACAGAGCAGTTTCTCAGAAAGCTTCTTTCCAGTTTTGAACGGAAGATATTTCCTTTTTCACCATAGCCCTCTATGGGCTTCCAAATATCCCTTTGCTAATTCCACAAGAACAGTCTTAGCGAAAGGCTTCTTGAAGGGAAAGATGTAACTCTGTGAGATGAATTAACAGAACACAGGGCAGTTTCTCAGAAAGCTTCTTTCCAGTTTTGAACGGAAGATATTTCCTTTTTCACCATAGCCCTCTATGGGCTTCCAAATATCCCTTTGCCAATTCCACAAGAACAGCCTTAGCGAAAGGCTTCTTGAAGGGAAAGATGTAACTCTGTGAGATGAATTAACAGAACACAGAGCAGTTTCTCAGAAAGCTTCTTTCCAGTTTTGAACGGAAGATATTTCCTTTTTCACCATAGCCCTCTATGGGCTTCCAAATATCCCTTTGCCAATTCCACAAGAACAGCCTTAGCGAAAGGCTTCTTGAAGGGAAAGATGTAACTCTGTGAGATGAATTAACAGAACACAGAGCAGTTTCTCAGAAAGCTTCTTTCCAGTTTTGAACGGAAGATATTTCCTTTTTCACCATAGCCCTCTATGGGCTTCCAAATATCCCTTTGCCAATTCCACAAGAACAGCCTTAGCGAAAGGCTTCTTGAAGGGAAAGATGTAACTCTGTGAGATGAATTAACAGAACACAGAGCAGTTTCTCAGAAAGCTTCTTTCCAGTTTTGAACGGAAGATATTTCCTTTTTCACCATAGCCCTCTATGGGCTTCCAAATATCCCTTTGCCAATTCCACAAGAACAGCCTTAGCGAAAGGCTTCTTGAAGGGAAAGATGTAACTCTGTGAGATGAATTAACAGAACACAGAGCAGTTTCTCAGAAAGCTTCTTTCCAGTTTTGAACGGAAGATATTTCCTTTTTCACCATAGCCCTCTATGGGCTTCCAAATATCCCTTTGCCAATTCCACAAGAACAGCCTTAGCGAAAGGCTTCTTGAAGAGAAAGATGTAACTCTGTGAGATGAATTAACAGAACACAGAGCAGTTTCTCAGAAAGCTTCTTTCCAGTTTTGAACGGAAGATATTTCCTTTTTCACCATAGCCCTCTATGGGCTTCCAAATATCCCTTTGCCAATTCCACAAGAACAGCCTTAGCGAAAGGCTTCTTGAAGGGAAAGATGTAACTCTGTGAGATGAATTAACAGAACACAGAGCAGTTTCTCAGAAAGCTTCTTTCCAGTTTTGAACGGAAGATATTTCCTTTTTCACCATAGCCCTCTATGGGCTTCCAAATATCCCTTTGCCAATTCCACAAGAACAGCCTTAGCGAAAGGCTTCTTGAAGGGAAAGATGTAACTCTGTGAGATGAATTAACAGAACACAGAGCAGTTTCTCAGAAAGCTTCTTTCCAGTTTTGAACGGAAGATATTTCCTTTTTCACCATAGCCCTCTATGGGCTTCCAAATATCCCTTTGCCAATTCCACAAGAACAGCCTTAGCGAAAGGCTTCTTGAAGGGAAAGATGTAACTCTGTGAGATGAATTAACAGAACACAGAGCAGTTTCTCAGAAAGCTTCTTTCCAGTTTTGAACGGAAGATATTTCCTTTTTCACCATAGCCCTCTATGGGCTTCCAAATATCCCTTTGCCAATTCCACAAGAACAGCCTTAGCGAAAGGCTTCTTGAAGGGAAAGATGTAACTCTGTGGGATGAATTAACAGAACACAGAGCAGTTTCTCAGAAAGCTTCTTTCCAGTTTTGAACGGAAGATATTTCCTTTTTCACCATAGCCCTCTATGGGCTTCCAAATATCCCTTTGCCAATTCCACAAGAACAGCCTTAGCGAAAGGCTTCTTGAAGGGAAAGATGTAACTCTGTGAGATGAATTAACAGAACACAGAGCAGTTTCTCAGAAAGCTTCTTTCCAGTTTTGAACGGAAGATATTTCCTTTTTCACCAGAGCCCTCTATGGGCTTCCAAATATCCCTTTGCCAATTCCACAACAACAGCCTTAGCGAAAGGCTTCTTGAAGGGAAAGATGTAACTCTGTGAGATGAATTAACAGAACACAGAGCAGTTTCTCAGAAAACTTCTTTCCAGTTTTGAACGGAAGATATTTCCTTTTTCACCATAGCCCTCTATGGGCTTCCAAATATCCCTTTGCCAAGTCCACAAGGACAGCCTTAGCGAAAGGCTTCTTGAAGGGAAAGATGTAACTCTGTGAGATGAATTAACAGAACACAGAGCAGTTTCTCAGAAAGCTTCTTTCCAGTTTTGAACGGAAGATATTTCCTTTTTCACCATAGCCCTCTATGGGCTTCCAAATATCCCTTTGCCTATTCCACAAGAACAGCCTTAGAGAAAGGCTTCTTGAAGGGAAAGATGTAACTCTGTGAGATGAATTAACAGAACACAGAGCAGTTTCTCAGAAAGCTTCTTTCCAGTTTTGAACGGAAGATATTTCCTTTTTCACCATAGCCCTCTATGGGCTTCCAAATATCCCTTTGCCAATTCCACAAGAACAGCCTTAGCGAAAGGCTTCTTGAAGGGAAAGATGTAACTCTGTGAGATGAATTAACAGAACACAGGGCAGTTTCTCAGAAAGCTTCTTTCCAGTTTTGAACGGAAGATATTTCCTTTTTCACCATAGCCCTCTATGGGCTTCCAAATATCCCTTTGCCAATTCCACAAGAACAGCCTTAGCGAAAGGCTTCTTGAAGGGAAAGATGTAACTCTGTGAGATGAATTAACAGAACACAGAGCAGTTTCTCAGAAAGCTTCTTTCCAGTTTTGAACGGAAGATATTTCCTTTTTCACCATAGCCCTCTATGGGCTTCCAAATATCCCTTTGCCAATTCCACAAGAACAGCCTTAGCGAAAGGCTTCTTGAAGGGAAAGATGTAACTCTGTGAGATGAATTAACAGAACACAGAGCAGTTTCTCAGAAAGCTTCTTTCCAGTTTTGAACGGAAGATATTTCCTTTTTCACCATAGCCCTCTATGGGCTTCCAAATATCCCTTTGCCAATTCCACAAGAACAGCCTTAGCGAAAGGCTTCTTGAAGGGAAAGATGTAACTCTGTGAGATGAATTAACAGAACACAGAGCAGTTTCTCAGAAAGCTTCTTTCCAGTTTTGAACGGAAGATATTTCCTTTTTCACCATAGCCCTCTATGGGCTTCCAAATATCCCTTTGCCAATTCCACAAGAACAGCCTTAGCGAAAGGCTTCTTGAAGGGAAAGATGTAACTCTGTGAGATGAATTAACAGAACACAGAGCAGTTTCTCAGAAAGCTTCTTTCCAGTTTTGAACGGAAGATATTTCCTTTTTCACCATAGCCCTCTATGGGCTTCCAAATATCCCTTTGCCAATTCCACAAGAACAGCCTTAGCGAAAGGCTTCTTGAAGGGAAAGATGTAACTCTGTGAGATGAATTAACAGAACACAGAGCAGTTTCTCAGAAAGCTTCTTTCCAGTTTTGAACGGAAGATATTTCCTTTTTCACCATAGCCCTCTATGGGCTTCCAAATAGCCCTTTGCCAATTCCACAAGAACAGCCTTAGTGAAAGGCTTCTTGAAGGGAAAGATGTAACTCTGTGAGATGAATTAACAGAACACAGAGCAGTTTCTCTGAAAGCTTCTTTCCAGTTTTGAACGGAAGAGATTTCCTTTTTCACCATAGCCCTCTATGGGCTTCCAAATATCCCTTTGCCAATTCCACAAGAACAGCCTTAGCGAAAGGCTTCTTGAAGGGAAAGATGTAACTCTGTGAGATGAATTAACAGAACACAGAGCAGTTTCTCTGAAAGCTTCTTTCCAGTTTTGAACGGAAGATATTTCCTTTTTCACCATAGCCCTCTAGGGGCTTCCAAATATCCCTTTGCCAATTCCACAAGAACAGCCTTAGCGAAAGGCTTCTTGAAGGGAAAGATGTAACTCTGTGAGATGAATTAACAGAACACAGAGCAGTTTCTCAGAAAGCTTCTTTCCAGTTTTGAACGGAAGATATTTCCTTTTTCACCATAGCCCTCTATGGGCTTCCAAATATCCCTTTGCCAATTCCACAAGAACAGCCTTAGCGAAAGGCTTCTTGAAGGGAAAGATGTAACTCTGTGAGATGAATTAACAGAACACAGAGCAGTTTCTCAGAAAGCTTCTTTCCAGTTTTGAACGGAAGATATTTCCTTTTTCACCATAGCCCTCTATGGGCTTCCAAATATCCCTTTGCCAATTCCACAAGAACAGCCTTAGCGAAAGGCTTCTTGAAGGGAAAGATGTAACTCTGTGAGATGAATTAACAGAACACAGAGCAGTTTCTCAGAAAGCTTCTTTCCAGTTTTGAACGGAAGATATTTCCTTTTTCACCATAGCCCTCTATGGGCTTCCAAATATCCCTTTGCCAATTCCACAAGAACAGCCTTAGCGAAAGGCTTCTTGAAGGGAAAGATGTAACTCTGTGAGATGAATTAACAGAACACAGAGCAGTTTCTCAGAAAGCTTCTTTCCAGTTTTGAACGGAAGATATTTCCTTTTTCACCATAGCCCTCTATGGGCTTCCAAATATCCCTTTGCCAATTCCACAAGAACAGCCTTAGCGAAAGGCTTCTTGAAGGGAAAGATGTAACTCTGTGAGATGAATTAACAGAACACAGAGCAGTTTCTCAGAAAGCTTCTTTCCAGTTTTGAACGGAAGAGATTTCCTTTTTCACCATAGCCCTCTATGGGCTTCCAAATATCCCTTTGCCAATTCCACAAGAACAGCCTTAGCGAAAGGCTTCTTGAAGGGAAAGATGTAACTCTGTGAGATGAATTAACAGAACACAGAGCAGTTATTCAGAAAGTTTCTTTCCAGTTTTGAACGGAAGATATTTCCTTTTTCACCATAGCCCTCTATGGGCTTCCAAATATCCCTTTGCCAATTCCACAAGAACAGCCTTAGCGAAAGGCTTCTTGAAGGGAAAGATGTAACTCTGTGAGATGAATTAACAGAACACAGAGCAGTTTCTCAGAAAGCTTCTTTCCAGTTTTGAACGGAAGATATTTCCTTTTTCACCATAGCCCTCTATGGGCTTCCAAATATCCCTTTGCCAATTCCACAAGAACAGCCTTAGCGAAAGGCTTCTTGAAGGGAAAGATGTAACTCTGTGAGATGAATTAACAGAACACAGAGCAATTTCTCAGAAAGCTTCTTTCCAGTTTTGAACGGAAGATATTTCCTTTTTCACCATAGCCCTCTATGGGCTTCCAAATATCCCTTTGCCAATTCCACAAGAACAGCCTTAGCGAAAGGCTTCTTGAAGGGAAAGATGTAACTCTGTGAGATGAATTAACAGAACACAGAGCAGTTTCTCAGAAAGCTTCTTTCCAGTTTTGAACGGAAGATATTTCCTTTTTCACCGTAGCCCTGTATGGGCTTCCAAATATCCCTTTGCCAATTCCACAAGAACAGCCTTAGCGAAAGGCTTCTTGAAGGGAAAGATGTAACTCTGTGAGATGAATTAACAGAACACAGAGCAGTTTCTCAGAAAGCTTCTTTCCAGTTTTGAACGGAAGATATTTCCTTTTTCACCATAGCCCTCTATGGGCTTCCAAATATCCCTTTGCCAATTCCACAAGAACAGCCTTAGCGAAAGGCTTCTTGAAGGGAAAGATGTAACTCTGTGAGATGAATTAACAGAACACAGGGCAGTTTCTCAGAAAGCTTCTTTCCAGTTTTGAACGGAAGATATTTCCTTTTTCACCATAGCCCTCTATGGGCTTCCAAATATCCCTTTGCCAATTCCACAAGAACAGCCTTAGCGAAAGGCTTCTTGAAGGGAAAGATGTAACTCTGTGAGATGAATTAACAGAACACAGAGCAGTTTCTCTGAAAGCTTCTTTCCAGTTTTGAACGGAAGATATTTCCTTTTTCACCATAGCCCTCTATGGGCTTCTAAATATCCCTTTGCCAATTCCACAAGAACAGCCTTAGCGAAAGGCTTCTTGAAGGGAAAGATGTAACTCTGTGAGATGAATTAACAGAACACAGAGCAGTTTCTCAGAAAGCTTCTTTCCAGTTTTGAACGGAAGATATTTCCTTTTTCACCATAGCCCTCTATGGGCTTCCAAATATCCCTTTGCCAATTCCACAAGAACAGCCTTAGCGAAAGGCTTCTTGAAGGGAAAGATGTAACTCTGTGAGATGAATTAACAGAACACAGAGCAGTTTCTCAGAAAGCTTCTTTCCAGTTTTGAACGGAAGATATTTCCTTTTTCACCATAGCCCTCTATGGGCTTCCAAATATCCCTTTGCCAATTCCACAAGAACAGCCTTAGCGAAAGGCTTCTTGAAGGGAAAGATGTAACTCTGTGAGATGAATTAACAGAACACAGAGCAGTTTCTCAGAAAGCTTCTTTCCAGTTTTGAACGGAAGAGATTTCCTTTTTCACCATAGCCCTCTATGGGCTTCCAAATATCCCTTTGCCAATTCCACAAGAACAGCCTTAGCGAAAGGCTTCTTGAAGGGAAAGATGTAACTCTGTGAGATGAATTAACAGAACACAGAGCAGTTTCTCAGAAAGTTTCTTTCCAGTTTTGAACGGAAGATATTTCCTTTTTCACCATAGCCCTCTATGGGCTTCCAAATATCCCTTTGCCAATTCCACAAGAACAGCCTTAGCGAAAGGCTTCTTGAAGGGAAAGATGTAACTCTGTGAGATGAATTAACAGAACACAGAGCAGTTTCTCAGAAAGCTTCTTTCCAGTTTTGAACGGAAGATATTTCCTTTTTCACCATAGCCCTCTATGGGCTTCCAAATATCCCTTTGCCAATTCCACAAGAACAGCCTTAGCGAAAGGCTTCTTGAAGGGAAAGATGTAACTCTGTGAGATGAATTAACAGAACACAGAGCAGTTTCTCAGAAAGCTTCTTTCCAGTTTTGAACGGAAGATATTTCCTTTTTCACCATAGCCCTCTATGGGCTTCCAAATATCCCTTTGCCAATTCCACAAGAACAGCCTTAGCGAAAGGCTTCTTGAAGGGAAAGATGTAACTCTGTGAGATGAATTAACAGAACACAGAGCAGTTTCTCAGAAAGCTTCTTTCCAGTTTTGAACGGAAGAGATTTCCTTTTTCACCATAGCCCTCTATGGGCTTCCAAATATCCCTTTGCCAATTCCACAAGAACAGCCTTAGCGAAAGGCTTCTTGAAGGGAAAGATGTAACTCTGTGAGATGAATTAACAGAACACAGAGCAGTTATTCAGAAAGTTTCTTTCCAGTTTTGAACGGAAGATATTTCCTTTTTCACCATAGCCCTCTATGGGCTTCCAAATATCCCTTTGCCAATTCCACAAGAACAGCCTTAGCGAAAGGCTTCTTGAAGGGAAAGATGTAACTCTGTGAGATGAATTAACAGAACACAGAGCAGTTTCTCAGAAAGCTTCTTTCCAGTTTTGAACGGAAGATATTTCCTTTTTCACCATAGCCCTCTATGGGCTTCCAAATATCCCTTTGCCAATTCCACAAGAACAGCCTTAGCGAAAGGCTTCTTGAAGGGAAAGATGTAACTCTGTGAGATGAATTAACAGAACACAGAGCAATTTCTCAGAAAGCTTCTTTCCAGTTTTGAACGGAAGATATTTCCTTTTTCACCATAGCCCTCTATGGGCTTCCAAATATCCCTTTGCCAATTCCACAAGAACAGCCTTAGCGAAAGGCTTCTTGAAGGGAAAGATGTAACTCTGTGAGATGAATTAACAGAACACAGAGCAGTTTCTCAGAAAGCTTCTTTCCAGTTTTGAACGGAAGATATTTCCTTTTTCACCATAGCCCTGTATGGGCTTCCAAATATCCCTTTGCCAATTCCACAAGAACAGCCTTAGCGAAAGGCTTCTTGAAGGGAAAGATGTAACTCTGTGAGATGAATTAACAGAACACAGAGCAGTTTCTCAGAAAGCTTCTTTCCAGTTTTGAACGGAAGATATTTCCTTTTTCACCATAGCCCTCTATGGGCTTCCAAATATCCCTTTGCCAATTCCACAAGAACAGCCTTAGCGAAAGGCTTCTTGAAGGGAAAGATGTAACTCTGTGAGATGAATTAACAGAACACAGGGCAGTTTCTCAGAAAGCTTCTTTCCAGTTTTGAACGGAAGATATTTCCTTTTTCACCATAGCCCTCTATGGGCTTCCAAATATCCCTTTGCCAATTCCACAAGAACAGCCTTAGCGAAAGGCTTCTTGAAGGGAAAGATGTAACTCTGTGAGATGAATTAACAGAACACAGAGCAGTTTCTCTGAAAGCTTCTTTCCAGTTTTGAACGGAAGATATTTCCTTTTTCACCATAGCCCTCTATGGGCTTCTAAATATCCCTTTGCCAATTCCACAAGAACAGCCTTAGCGAAAGGCTTCTTGAAGGGAAAGATGTAACTCTGTGAGATGAATTAACAGAACACAGAGCAGTTTCTCAGAAAGCTTCTTTCCAGTTTTGAACGGAAGATATTTCCTTTTTCACCATAGCCCTCTATGGGCTTCCAAATATCCCTTTGCCAATTCCACAAGAACAGCCTTAGCGAAAGGCTTCTTGAAGGGAAAGATGTAACTCTGTGAGATGAATTAACAGAACACAGAGCAGTTTCTCAGAAAGCTTCTTTCCAGTTTTGAACGGAAGATATTTCCTTTTTCACCATAGCCCTCTATGGGCTTCCAAATATCCCTTTGCCAATTCCACAAGAACAGCCTTAGCGAAAGGCTTCTTGAAGGGAAAGATGTAACTCTGTGAGATGAATTAACAGAACACAGAGCAGTTTCTCAGAAAGCTTCTTTCCAGTTTTGAACGGAAGAGATTTCCTTTTTCACCATAGCCCTCTATGGGCTTCCAAATATCCCTTTGCCAATTCCACAAGAACAGCCTTAGCGAAAGGCTTCTTGAAGGGAAAGATGTAACTCTGTGAGATGAATTAACAGAACACAGAGCAGTTTCTCAGAAAGTTTCTTTCCAGTTTTGAACGGAAGATATTTCCTTTTTCACCATAGCCCTCTATGGGCTTCCAAATATCCCTTTGCCAATTCCACAAGAACAGCCTTAGCGAAAGGCTTCTTGAAGGGAAAGATGTAACTCTGTGAGATGAATTAACAGAACACAGAGCCGTTTCTCAGAAAGCTTCTTTCCAGTTTTGAACGGAAGATATTTCCTTTTTCACCATAGCCCTCTATGGGCTTCCAAATATCCCTTTGCCAATTCCACAAGAACAGCCTTAGCGAAAGGCTTCTTGAAGGGAAAGATGTAACTCTGTGAGATGAATTAACAGAACACAGAGCAGTTTCTCAGAAAGCTTCTTTCCAGTTTTGAACGGAAGATATTTCCTTTTTCACCATAGCCCTCTATGGGCTTCCAAATATCCCTTTGCCAAGTCCACAAGAACAGCCTTAGCGAAAGGCTTCTTGAAGGGAAAGATGTAACTCTGTGAGATGAATTAACAGAACACAGAGCAGTTTCTCAGAAAGCTTCTTTCCAGTTTTGAACGGAAGATATTTCCTTTTTCACCATAGCCCTCTATGGGCTTCCAAATATCCCTTTGCCAATTCCACAAGAACAGCCTTAGCGAAAGGCTTCTTGAAGGGAAAGATGTAACTCTGTGAGATGAATTAACAGAACACAGAGCAGTTTCTCAGAAAGCTTCTTTCCAGTTTTGAACGGAAGATATTTCCTTTTTCACCATAGCCCTCTATGGGCTTTCAAATATCCAATTGCCAATTCCACAAGAACAGCCTTAGCGAAAGGCTTCTTGAAGGGAAAGATGTAACTCTGTGAGATGAATTAACAGAACACAGGGCAGTTTCTCAGAAAGCTTCTTTCCAGTTTTGAACGGAAGATATTTCCTTTTCACCATAGCCCTCTATGGGCTTCCAAATATCCCTTTGCCAATTCCACAAGAACAGCCTTAGCGAAAGGCTTCTTGAAGGGAAAGATGTAACTCTGTGAGATGAATTAACAGAACACAGAGCAGTTTCTCAGAAAGCTTCTTTCCAGTTTTGAACGGAAGATATTTCCTTTTTCACCATAGCCCTCTATGGGCTTCCAAATATCCCTTTGCCAATTCCACAAGAACAGCCTTAGCGAAAGGCTTCTTGAAGGGAAAGATGTAACTCTGTGAGATGAATTAACAGAACACAGAGCAGTTTCTCAGAAAGCTTCTTTCCAGTTTTGAACGGAAGATATTTCCTTTTTCACCATAGCCCTCTATGGGCTTCCAAATATCCCTTTGCCAATTCCACAAGAACAGCCTTAGCGAAAGGCTTCTTGAAGGGAAAGATGTAACTCTGTGAGATGAATTAACAGAACACAGAGCAGTTTCTCAGAAAGCTTCTTTCCAGTTTTGAACGGAAGATATTTCCTTTTTCACCATAGCCCTCTATGGGCTTCCAAATATCCCTTTGCCAATTCCACAAGAACAGCCTTAGCGAAAGGCTTCTTGAAGGGAAAGATGTAACTCTGTGAGATGAATTAACAGAACACAGAGCATTTCTCAGAAAGCTTCTTTCCAGTTTTGAACGGAAGATATTTCCTTTTTCACCAGAGCCCTCTATGGGCTTCCAAATATCCCTTTGCCAATTCCACAACAACAGCCTTAGCGAAAGGCTTCTTGAAGGGAAAGATGTAACTCTGTGAGATGAATTAACAGAACACAGAGCAGTTTCTCAGAAAGCTTCTTTCCAGTTTTGAACGGAAGATATTTCCTTTTTCACCATAGCCCTCTATGGGCTTCCAAATATCCCTTTGCCAATTCCACAAGAACAGCCTTAGCGAAAGGCTTCTTGAAGGGAAAGATGTAACTCTGTGAGATGAATTAACAGAACACAGAGCAGTTTCTCAGAAAGCTTATTTCCAGTTTTGAACGGAAGATATTTCCTTTTTCACCATAGCCCTCTATGGGCTTCCAAATATCCCTTTGCCAATTCCACAAGAACAGCCTTAGCGAAAGGCTTCTTGAAGGGAAAGATGTAACTCTGTGAGATGAATTAACAGAACACAGAGCAGTTTCTCAGAAAGCTTCTTTCCAGTTTTGAACGGAAGATATTTCCTTTTTCACCATAGCCCTCTATGGGCTTCCAAATATCCCTTTGCCAAGTCCACAAGAACAGCCTTAGCGAAAGGCTTCTTGAAGGGAAAGATGTAACTCTGTGAGATGAATTAACAGAACACAGAGCAGTTTCTCAGAAAGCTTCTTTCCAGTTTTGAACGGAAGATATTTCCTTTTTCACCATAGCCCTCTATGGGCTTCCAAATATCCCTTTGCCAATTCCACAAGAACAGCCTTAGCGAAAGGCTTCTTGAAGGGAAAGATGTAACTCTGTGAGATGAATTAACAGAACACAGAGCAGTTTCTCAGAAAGCTTCTTTCCAGTTTTGAACGGAAGATATTTCCTTTTTCACCATAGCCCTCTATGGGCTTCCAAATATCCCTTTGCCAATTCCACAAGAACAGCCTTAGCGAAAGGCTTCTTGAAGGGAAAGATGTAACTCTGTGAGATGAATTAACAGAACACAGGGCAGTTTCTCAGAAAGCTTCTTTCCAGTTTTGAACGGAAGATATTTCCTTTTTCACCATAGCCCTCTATGGGCTTCCAAATATCCCTTTGCCAATTCCACAAGAACAGCCTTAGCGAAAGGCTTCTTGAAGGGAAAGATGTAACTCTGTGAGATGAATTAACAGAACACAGAGCAGTTTCTCAGAAAGCTTCTTTCCAGTTTTGAACGGAAGATATTTCCTTTTTCACCATAGCCCTCTATGGGCTTCCAAATATCCCTTTGCCAATTCCACAAGAACAGCCTTAGCGAAAGGCTTCTTGAAGGGAAAGATGTAACTCTGTGAGATGAATTAACAGAACACAGAGCAGTTTCTCAGAAAGCTTCTTTCCAGTTTTGAACGGAAGATATTTCCTTTTTCACCGTAGCCCTCTATGGGCTTCCAAATATCCCTTTGCCAATTCCACAAGAACAGCCTTAGCGAAAGGCTTCTTGAAGGGAAAGATGTAACTCTGTGAGATGAATTAACAGAACACAGAGCAGTTTCTCAGAAAGCTTCTTTCCAGTTTTGAACGGAAGATATTTCCTTTTTCACCATAGCCCTCTATGGGCTTCCAAATATCCCTTTGCCAATTCCACAAGAACAGCCTTAGCGAAAGGCTTCTTGAAGGGAAAGATGTAACTCTGTGAGATGAATTAACAGAACACAGAGCAGTTTCTCAGAAAGCTTCTTTCCAGTTTTGAACGGAAGATATTTCCTTTTTCACCATAGCCCTCTATGGGCTTCCAAATATCCCTTTGCCAATTCCACAAGAACAGCCTTAGCGAAAGGCTTCTTGAAGGGAAAGATGTAACTCTGTGAGATGAATTAACAGAACACAGAGCAGTTTCTCAGAAAGCTTCTTTCCAGTTTTGAACGGAAGATATTTCCTTTTTCACCATAGCCCTCTATGGGCTTCCAAATATCCCTTTGCCAATTCCACAAGAACAGCCTTAGCGAAAGGCTTCTTGAAGGGAAAGATGTAACTCTGTGAGATGAATTAACAGAACACAGAGCAGTTTCCCAGAAAGCTTCTTTCCAGTTTTGAACGGAAGATATTTCCTTTTTCACCATAGCCCTCTATGGGCTTCCAAATATCCCTTTGCCAATTCCACAAGAACAGCCTTAGCGAAAGGCTTCTTGAAGGGAAAGATGTAACTCTGTGAGATGAATTAACAGAACACAGAGCAGTTTCTCAGAAAGCTTCTTTCCAGTTTTGAACGGAAGATATTTCCTTTTTCACCATAGCCCTCTATGGGCTTCCAAATATCCCTTTGCCAATTCCACAAGAACAGCCTTAGCGAAAGGCTTCTTGAAGGGAAAGATGTAACTCTGTGAGATGAATTAACAGAACACAGAGCAGTTTCTCAGAAAGCTTCTTTCCAGTTTTGAACGGAAGATATTTCCTTTTTCACCATAGCCCTCTATGGGCTTCCAAATATCCCTTTGCCAATTCCACAAGAACAGCCTTAGCGAAAGGCTTCTTGAAGGGAAAGATGTAACTCTGTGAGATGAATTAACAGAACACAGAGCAGTTTCTCAGAAAGCTTCTTTCCAGTTTTGAACGGAAGAGATTTCCTTTTTCACCATAGCCCTCTATGGGCTTCCAAATATCCCTTTGCCAATTCCACAAGAACAGCCTTAGCGAAAGGCTTCTTGAAGGGAAAGATGTAACTCTGTGAGATGAATTAACAGAACACAGAGCAGTTTCTCAGAAAGTTTCTTTCCAGTTTTGAACGGAAGATATTTCCTTTTTCACCATAGCCCTCTATGGGCTTCCAAATATCCCTTTGCCAATTCCACAAGAACAGCCTTAGCGAAAGGCTTCTTGAAGGGAAAGATGTAACTCTGTGAGATGAATTAACAGAACACAGAGCAGTTTCTCAGAAAGCTTCTTTCCAGTTTTGAACGGAAGATATTTCCTTTTTCACCATAGCCCTCTATGGGCTTCCAAATATCCCTTTGCCAATTCCACAAGAACAGCCTTAGCGAAAGGCTTCTTGAAGGGAAAGATGTAACTCTGTGAGATGAATTAACAGAACACAGAGCAATTTCTCAGAAAGCTTCTTTCCAGTTTTGAACGGAAGATATTTCCTTTTTCACCATAGCCCTCTATGGGCTTCCAAATATCCCTTTGCCAATTCCACAAGAACAGCCTTAGCGAAAGGCTTCTTGAAGGGAAACATGTAACTCTGTGAGATGAATTAACAGAACACAGAGCAGTTTCTCAGAAAGCTTCTTTCCAGTTTTGAACGGAAGATATTTCCTTTTTCACCATAGCCCTGTATGGGCTTCCAAATATCCCTTTGCCAATTCCACAAGAACAGCCTTAGCGAAAGGCTTCTTGAAGGGAAAGATGTAACTCTGTGAGATGAATTAACAGAACACAGAGCAGTTTCCCAGAAAGCTTCTTTCCAGTTTTGAACGGAAGATATTTCCTTTTTCACCATAGCCCTCTATGGGCTTCCAAATATCCCTTTGCCAATTTCACAAGAACAGCCTTAGCGAAAGGCTTCTTGAAGGGAAAGATGTAACTCTGTGAGATGAATTAACAGAACACAGAGCAGTTTCTCAGAAAGCTTCTTTCCAGTTTTGAACGGAAGATATTTCCTTTTTCACCATAGCCCTCTATGGGCTTCCAAATATCCCTTTGCCAATTCCACAAGAACAGCCTTAGCGAAAGGCTTCTTGAAGGGAAAGATGTAACTCTGTGAGATGAATTAACAGAACACAGAGCAGTTTCTCAGAAAGCTTCTTTCCAGTTTTGAACGGAAGATATTTCCTTTTTCACCATAGCCCTCTATGGGCTTCCAAATATCCCTTTGCCAATTCCACAAGAACAGCCTTAGCGAAAGGCTTCTTGAAGGGAAAGATGTAACTCTGTGAGATGAATTAACAGAACACAGAGCAGTTTCTCAGAAAGCTTCTTTCCAGTTTTGAACGGAAGATATTTCCTTTTTCACCATAGCCCTCTATGGGCTTCCAAATATCCCTTTGCCAATTCCACAAGAACAGCCTTAGCGAAAGGCTTCTTGAAGGGAAAGATGTAACTCTGTGAGATGAATTAACAGAACACAGAGCCGTTTCTCAGAAAGCTTCTTTCCAGTTTTGAACGGAAGATATTTCCTTTTTCACCATAGCCCTCTATGGGCTTCCAAATATCCCTTTGCCAATTCCACAAGAACAGCCTTAGCGAAAGGCTTCTTGAAGGGAAAGATGTAACTCTGTGAGATGAATTAACAGAACACAGAGCAGTTTCTCAGAAAGCTTCTTTCCAGTTTTGAACGGAAGATATTTCCTTTTTCACCATAGCCCTCTATGGGCTTCCAAATATCCCTTTGCCAATTCCACAAGAACAGCCTTAGCGAAAGGCTTCTTGAAGGGAAAGATGTAACTCTGTGAGATGAATTAACAGAACACAGAGCAGTTTCTCAGAAAGCTTCTTTCCAGTTTTGAACGGAAGATATTTCCTTTTTCACCAGAGCCCTCTATGGGCTTCCAAATATCCCTTTGCCAATTCCACAAGAACAGCCTTAGCGAAAGGCTTCTTGAAGGGAAAGATGTAACTCTGTGAGATGAATTAACAGAACACAGAGCAGTTTCTCAGAAAGCTTCTTTCCAGTTTTGAACGGAAGATATTTCCTTTTTCACCATAGCCCTCTATGGGCTTCCAAATATCCCTTTGCCAATTCCACAAGAACAGCCTTAGCGAAAGGCTTCTTGAAGGGAAAGATGTAACTCTGTGAGATGAATTAACAGAACACAGAGCAGTTTCTCAGAAAGCTTCTTTCCAGTTTTGAACGGAAGATATTTCCTTTTTCACCATAGCCCTCTATGGGCTTCCAAATATCCCTTTGCCAATTCCACAAGAACAGCCTTAGCGAAAGGCTTCTTGAAGGGAAAGATGTAACTCTGTGAGATGAATTAACAGAACACAGAGCAGTTTCTCAGAAAGCTTCTTTCCAGTTTTGAACGGAAGATATTTCCTTTTTCACCATAGCCCTCTATGGGCTTCCAAATATCCCTTTGCCAATTCCACAAGAACAGCCTTAGCGAAAGGCTTCTTGAAGGGAAAGATGTAACTCTGTGAGATGAATTAACAGAACACAGGGCAGTTTCTCAGAAAGCTTCTTTCCAGTTTTGAACGGAAGATATTTCCTTTTTCACCATAGCCCTCTATGGGCTTCCAAATATCCCTTTGCCAATTCCACAAGAACAGCCTTAGCGAAAGGCTTCTTGAAGGGAAAGATGTAACTCTGTGAGATGAATTAACAGAACACAGAGCAGTTTCTCAGAAAGCTTCTTTCCAGTTTTGAACGGAAGATATTTCCTTTTTCACCATAGCCCTCTATGGGCTTCCAAATATCCCTTTGCCAATTCCACAAGAACAGCCTTAGCGAAAGGCTTCTTGAAGGGATAGATGTAACTCTGTGAGATGAATTAACAGAACACAGAGCAGTTTCTCAGAAAGCTTCTTTCCAGTTTTGAACGGAAAATATTTCCTTTTTCACCATAGCCCTCTATGGGCTTCCAAATATCCCTTTGCCAATTCCACAAGAACAGCCTTAGCGAAAGGCTTCTTGAAGGGAAAGATGTAACTCTGTGAGATGAATTAACAGAACACAGAGCAGTTTCTCAGAAAGCTTCTTTCCAGTTTTGAACGGAAGATATTTCCTTTTTCACCATAGCCCTCTATGGGCTTCCAAATATCCCTTTGCCAATTCCACAAGAACAGCCTTAGCGAAAGGCTTCTTGAAGGGAAAGATGTAACTCTGTGAGATGAATTAACAGAACACAGAGCAGTTTCTCAGAAAGCTTCTTTCCAGTTTTGAACGGAAGATATTTCCTTTTTCACCATAGCCCTCTATGGGCTTCCAAATATCCCTTTGCCAATTCCACAAGAACAGCCTTAGCGAAAGGCTTCTTGAAGGGAAAGATGTAACTCTGTGAGATGAATTAACAGAACACAGAGCAGTTTCTCAGAAAGCTTCTTTCCAGTTTTGAACGGAAGATATTTCCTTTTTCACCATAGCCCTCTATGGGCTTCCAAATATCCCTTTGCCAATTCCACAAGAACAGCCTTAGCGAAAGGCTTCTTGAAGGGAAAGATGTAACTCTGTGAGATGAATTAACAGAACACAGAGCAGTTTCTCAGAAAGCTTCTTTCCAGTTTCGAACGGAAGATATTTCCTTTTTCACCATAGCCCTCTATGGGCTTCCAAATATCCCTTTGCCAAGTCCACAAGAACAGCCTTAGCGAAAGGCTTCTTGAAGGGAAAGATGTAACTCTGTGAGATGAATTAACAGAACACAGAGCAGTTTCTCAGAAAGCTTCTTTCCAGTTTTGAACGGAAGATATTTCCTTTTTCACCAGAGCCCTCTATGGGCTTCCAAATATCCCTTTGCCAATTCCACAAGAACAGCCTTAGCGAAAGGCTTCTTGAAGGGAAAGATGTAACTCTGTGAGATGAATTAACAGAACACAGAGCAGTTTCTCAGAAAGCTTCTTTCCAGTTTTGAACGGAAGATATTTCCTTTTTCACCATAGCCCTCTATGGGCTTCCAAATATCCCTTTGCCAATTCCACAAGAACAGCCTTAGCGAAAGGCTTCTTGAAGGGAAAGATGTAACTCTGTGAGATGAATTAACAGAACACAGAGCAGTTTCTCAGAAAGCTTCTTTCCAGTTTTGAACGGAAGATATTTCCTTTTTCACCATAGCCCTCTATGGGCTTCCAAATATCCCTTTGCCAATTCCACAAGAACAGCCTTAGCGAAAGGCTTCTTGAAGGGAAAGATGTAACTCTGTGAGATGAATTAACAGAACACAGAGCAGTTTCTCAGAAAGCTTCTTTCCAGTTTTGAACGGAAGATATTTCCTTTTTCACCATAGCCCTCTATGGGCTTCCAAATATCCCTTTGCCAATTCCACAAGAACAGCCTTAGCGAAAGGCTTCTTGAAGGGAAAGATGTAACTCTGTGAGATGAATTAACAGAACACAGGGCAGTTTCTCAGAAAGCTTCTTTCCAGTTTTGAACGGAAGATATTTCCTTTTTCACCATAGCCCTCTATGGGCTTCCAAATATCCCTTTGCCAATTCCACAAGAACAGCCTTAGCGAAAGGCTTCTTGAAGGGAAAGATGTAACTCTGTGAGATGAATTAACAGAACACAGAGCAGTTTCTCAGAAAGCTTCTTTCCAGTTTTGAACGGAAGATATTTCCTTTTTCACCAGAGCCCTCTATGGGCTTCCAAATATCCCTTTGCCAATTCCACAAGAACAGCCTTAGCGAAAGGCTTCTTGAAGGGAAAGATGTAACTCTGTGAGATGAATTAACAGAACACAGAGCAGTTTCTCAGAAAGCTTCTTTCCAGTTTTGAACGGAAGATATTTCCTTTTTCACCATAGCCCTCTATGGGCTTCCAAATATCCCTTTGCCAATTCCACAAGAACAGCCTTAGCGAAAGGCTTCTTGAAGGGAAAGATGTAACTCTGTGAGATGAATTAACAGAACACAGAGCAGTTTCTCAGAAAGCTTCTTTCCAGTTTTGAACGGTAGATATTTCCTTTTTCACCATAGCCCTCTATGGGCTTCCAAATATCCCTTTGCCAATTCCACAAGAACAGCCTTAGCGAAAGGCTTCTTGAAGGGAAAGATGTAACTCTGTGAGATGAATTAACAGAACACAGAGCAGTTTCTCAGAAAGCTTCTTTCCAGTTTTGAACGGAAGATATTTCCTTTTTCACCATAGCCCTCTATGGGCTTCCAAATATCCCTTTGCCAATTCCACAAGAACAGCCTTAGCGAAAGGCTTCTTGAAGGGAAAGATGTAACTCTGTGAGATGAATTAACAGAACACAGAGCAGTTTCTCAGAAAGCTTCTTTCCAGTTTTGAACGGAAGATATTTCCTTTTTCACCATAGCCCTCTATGGGCTTCCAAATATCCCTTTGCCAATTCCACAAGAACAGCCTTAGCGAAAGGCTTCTTGAAGGGAAAGATGTAACTCTGTGAGATGAATTAACAGAACACAGAGCAGTTTCTCAGAAAGCTTCTTTCCAGTTTTGAACGGAAGATATTTCCTTTTTCACCATAGCCCTCTATGGGCTTCCAAATATCCCTTTGCCAATTCCACAAGAACAGCCTTAGCGAAAGGCTTCTTGAAGGGAAAGATGTAACTCTGTGAGATGAATTAACAGAACACAGAGCAGTTTCTCAGAAAGCTTCTTTCCAGTTTTGAACGGAAGATATTTCCTTTTTCACCATAGCCCTCTATGGGCTTCCAAATATCCCTTTGCCAATTCCACAAGAACAGCCTTAGCGAAAGGCTTCTTGAAGGGAAAGATGTAACTCTGTGAGATGAATTAACAGAACACAGAGCAGTTTCTCAGAAAGCTTCTTTCCAGTTTTGAACGGAAGAGATTTCCTTTTTCACCATAGCCCTCTATGGGCTTCCAAATATCCCTTTGCCAATTCCACAAGAACAGCCTTAGCGAAAGGCTTCTTGAAGGGAAAGATGTAACTCTGTGAGATGAATTAACAGAACACAGAGCAGTTTCTCAGAAAGCTTCTTTCCAGTTTTGAACGGAAGATATTTCCTTTTTCACCATAGCCCTCTATGGGCTTCCAAATATCCCTTTGCCAATTCCACAAGAACAGCCTTAGCGAAAGGCTTCTTGAAGGGAAAGATGTAACTCTGTGAGATGAATTAACAGAACACAGAGCAGTTTCTCAGAAAGCTTCTTTCCAGTTTTGAACGGAAGATATTTCCTTTTTCACCATAGCCCTCTATGGGCTTCCAAATATCCCTTTGCCAATTCCACAAGAACAGCCTTAGCGAAAGGCTTCTTGAAGGGAAAGATGTAACTCTGTGAGATGAATTAACAGAACACAGAGCAGTTTCTCAGAAAGCTTCTTTCCAGTTTTGAACGGAAGATATTTCCTTTTTCACCATAGCCCTCTATGGGCTTCCAAATATCCCTTTGCCAATTCCACAAGAACAGCCTTAGCGAAAGGCTTCTTGAAGGGAAAGATGTAACTCTGTGAGATGAATTAACAGAACACAGGGCAGTTTCTCAGAAAGCTTCTTTCCAGTTTTGAACGGAAGATATTTCCTTTTTCACCATAGCCCTCTATGGGCTTCCAAATATCCCTTTGCCAATTCCACAAGAACAGCCTTAGCGAAAGGCTTCTTGAAGGGAAAGATGTAACTCTGTGAGATGAATTAACAGAACACAGAGCAGTTTCTCAGAAAGCTTCTTTCCAGTTTTGAACGGAAGATATTTCCTTTTTCACCAGAGCCCTCTATGGGCTTCCAAATATCCCTTTGCCAATTCCACAAGAACAGCCTTAGCGAAAGGCTTCTTGAAGGGAAAGATGTAACTCTGTGAGATGAATTAACAGAACACAGAGCAGTTTCTCAGAAAGCTTCTTTCCAGTTTTGAACGGAAGATATTTCCTTTTTCACCATAGCCCTCTATGGGCTTCCAAATATCCCTTTGCCAATTCCACAAGAACAGCCTTAGCGAAAGGCTTCTTGAAGGGAAAGATGTAACTCTGTGAGATGAATTAACAGAACACAGAGCAGTTTCTCAGAAAGCTTCTTTCCAGTTTTGAACGGTAGATATTTCCTTTTTCACCATAGCCCTCTATGGGCTTCCAAATATCCCTTTGCCAATTCCACAAGAACAGCCTTAGCGAAAGGCTTCTTGAAGGGAAAGATGTAACTCTGTGAGATGAATTAACAGAACACAGAGCAGTTTCTCAGAAAGCTTCTTTCCAGTTTTGAACGGAAGATATTTCCTTTTTCACCATAGCCCTCTATGGGCTTCCAAATATCCCTTTGCCAATTCCACAAGAACAGCCTTAGCGAAAGGCTTCTTGAAGGGAAAGATGTAACTCTGTGAGATGAATTAACAGAACACAGAGCAGTTTCTCAGAAAGCTTCTTTCCAGTTTTGAACGGAAGATATTTCCTTTTTCACCATAGCCCTCTATGGGCTTCCAAATATCCCTTTGCCAATTCCACAAGAACAGCCTTAGCGAAAGGCTTCTTGAAGGGAAAGATGTAACTCTGTGAGATGAATTAACAGAACACAGAGCAGTTTCTCAGAAAGCTTCTTTCCAGTTTTGAACGGAAGATATTTCCTTTTTCACCATAGCCCTCTATGGGCTTCCAAATATCCCTTTGCCAATTCCACAAGAACAGCCTTAGCGAAAGGCTTCTTGAAGGGAAAGATGTAACTCTGTGAGATGAATTAACAGAACACAGAGCAGTTTCTCAGAAAGCTTCTTTCCAGTTTTGAACGGAAGATATTTCCTTTTTCACCATAGCCCTCTATGGGCTTCCAAATATCCCTTTGCCAATTCCACAAGAACAGCCTTAGCGAAAGGCTTCTTGAAGGGAAAGATGTAACTCTGTGAGATGAATTAACAGAACACAGAGCAGTTTCTCAGAAAGCTTCTTTCCAGTTTTGAACGGAAGAGATTTCCTTTTTCACCATAGCCCTCTATGGGCTTCCAAATATCCCTTTGCCAATTCCACAAGAACAGCCTTAGCGAAAGGCTTCTTGAAGGGAAAGATGTAACTCTGTGAGATGAATTAACAGAACACAGAGCAGTTTCTCAGAAAGCTTCTTTCCAGTTTTGAACGGAAGATATTTCCTTTTTCACCATAGCCCTCTATGGGCTTCCAAATATCCCTTTGCCAATTCCACAAGAACAGCCTTAGCGAAAGGCTTCTTGAAGGGAAAGATGTAACTCTGTGAGATGAATTAACAGAACACAGAGCAGTTTCTCAGAAAGCTTCTTTCCAGTTTTGAACGGAAGATATTTCCTTTTTCACCATAGCCCTCTATGGGCTTCCAAATATCCCTTTGCCAATTCCACAAGAACAGCCTTAGCGAAAGGCTTCTTGAAGGGAAAGATGTAACTCTGTGAGATGAATTAACAGAACACAGAGCAGTTTCTCAGAAAGCTTCTTTCCAGTTTTGAACGGAAGATATTTCCTTTTTCACCATAGCCCTCTATGGGCTTCCAAATATCCCTTTGCCAATTCCACAAGAACAGCCTTAGCGAAAGGCTTCTTGAAGGGAAAGATGTAACTCTGTGAGATGAATTAACAAGAACACAGAGCAGTTTCTCAGAAAGCTTCTTTCCAGTTTTGAACGGAAGATATTTCCTTTTTCACCATAGCCCTCTATGGGCTTCCAAATATCCCTTTGCCAATTCCACAAGAACAGCCTTAGCGAAAGGCTTCTTGAAGGGAAAGATGTAACTCTGTGAGATGAATTAACAGAACACAGAGCAGTTTCTCAGAAAGCTTCTTTCCAGTTTTGAACGGAAGATATTTCCTTTTTCACCATAGCCCTCTATGGGCTTCCAAATATCCCTTTGCCAATTCCACAAGAACAGCCTTAGCGAAAGGCTTCTTGAAGGGAAAGATGTAACTCTGTGAGATGAATTAACAGAACACAGAGCAGTTTCTCAGAAAGCTTCTTTCCAGTTTTGAACGGAAGATATTTCCTTTTTCACCATAGCCCTCTATGGGCTTCCAAATATCCCTTTGCCAATTCCACAAGAACAGCCTTAGCGAAAGGCTTCTTGAAGGGAAAGATGTAACTCTGTGAGATGAATTAACAGAACACAGAGCAGTTTCTCAGAAAGCTTCTTTCCAGTTTTGAACGGAAGATATTTCCTTTTTCACCATAGCCCTCTATGGGCTTCCAAATATCCCTTTGCCAATTCCACAAGAACAGCCTTAGCGAAAGGCTTCTTGAAGGGAAAGATGTAACTCTGTGAGATGAATTAACAGAACACAGAGCAGTTTCTCAGAAAGCTTCTTTCCAGTTTTGAACGGAAGATATTTCCTTTTTCACCATAGCCCTCTATGGGCTTCCAAATATCCCTTTGCCAACTCCACAAGAACAGCCTTAGCGAAAGGCTTCTTGAAGGGAAAGATGTAACTCTGTGAGATGAATTAACAGAACACAGAGCAGTTTCTCAGAAAGCTTCTTTCCAGTTTTGAACGGAAGATATTTCCTTTTTCACCATAGCCCTCTATGGGCTTCCAAATATCCCTTTGCCAACTCCACAAGAACAGCCTTAGCGAAAGGCTTCTTGAAGGGAAAGATGTAACTCTGTGAGATGAATTAACAGAACACAGAGCAGTTTCTCAGAAAGCTTCTTTCCAGTTTTGAACGGAAGATATTTCCTTTTTCACCATAGCCCTCTATGGGCTTCCAAATATCCCTTTGCCAATTCCACAAGAACAGCCTTAGCGAAAGGCTTCTTGAAGGGAAAGATGTAACTCTGTGAGATGAATTAACAGAACACAGAGCAGTTTCTCAGAAAGCTTCTTTCCAGTTTTGAACGGAAGATATTTCCTTTTTCACCATAGCCCTCTATGGGCTTCCAAATATCCCTTTGCCAATTCCACAAGAACAGCCTTAGCGAAAGGCTTCTTGAAGGGAAAGATGTAACTCTGTGAGATGAATTAACAGAACACAGAGCAGTTTCT
Source organism: Chlorocebus sabaeus (assembly GCF_047675955.1). NCBI lineage: Eukaryota > Metazoa > Chordata > Mammalia > Primates > Cercopithecidae > Chlorocebus > Chlorocebus sabaeus. Next base: position 51,226 of record NW_027327934.1, read on the forward strand.
CAGAAAGCTTCTTTCCAGTTTTGAACGGAAGATATTTCCTTTTTCACCATAGCCCTCTATGGGCTTCCAAATATCCCTTTGCCAATTCCACAAGAACAGCCTTAGCGAAAGGCTTCTTGAAGGGAAAGATGTAACTCTGTGAGATGAATTAACAGAACACAGAGCAGTTTCTCAGAAAGCTTCTTTCCAGTTTTGAACGGAAGATATTTCCTTTTTCACCATAGCCCTCTATGGGCTTCCAAATATCCCTTTGCCAATTCCACAAGAACAGCCTTAGCGAAAGGCTTCTTGAAGGGAAAGATGTAACTCTGTGAGATGAATTAACAGAACACAGAGCAGTTTCTCAGAAAGCTTCTTTCCAGTTTTGAACGGAAGATATTTCCTTTTTCACCATAGCCCTCTATGGGCTTCCAACTATCCCTTTGCCAATTCCACAAGAACAGCCTTAGCGAAAGGCTTCTTGAAGGGAAAGATGTAACTCTGTGAGATGAATTAACAGAACACAGAGCAGTTTCCCAGAAAGCTTCTTTCCAGTTTTGAACGGAAGATATTTCCTTTTTCACCATAGCCCTCTATGGGCTTCCAAATATCCCTTTGCCAATTCCACAAGAACAGCCTTAGCGAAAGGCTTCTTGAAGGGAAAGATGTAACTCTGTGAGATGAATTAACAGAACACAGAGCAGTTTCTCAGAAAGCTTCTTTCCAGTTTTGAACGGAAGATATTTCCTTTTTCACCATAGCCCTCTATGGGCTTCCAAATATCCCTTTGCCAATTCCACAAGAACAGCCTTAGCGAAAGGCTTCTTGAAGGGAAAGATGTAACTCTGTGAAATGAATTAACAGAACACAGAGCAGTTTCTCAGAAAGCTTCTTTCCAGTTTTGAACGGAAGATATTTCCTTTTTCACCATAGCCCTCTATGGGCTTCCAAATATCCCTTTGCCAATTCCACAAGAACAGCCTTAGCGAAAGGCTTCTTGAAGGGAAAGATGTAACTCTGTGAGATGAATTAACAGAACACAGAGCAGTTTCTCAGAAAGCTTCTTTCCAGTTTTGAACGGAAGATATTTCCTTTTTCACCATAGCCCTCTATGGGCTTCCAAATATCCCTTTGCCAATTCCACAAGAACAGCCTTAGCGAAAGGCTTCTTGAAGGGAAAGATGTAACTCTGTGAGATGAATTAACAGAACACAGAGCCGTTTCTCAGAAAGCTTCTTTCCAGTTTTGAACGGAAGATATTTCCTTTTTCACCATAGCCCTCTATGGGCTTCCAAATATCCCTTTGCCAACTCCACAAGAACAGCCTTAGCGAAAGGCTTCTTGAAGGGAAAGATGTAACTCTGTGAGATGAATTAACAGAACACAGAGCAGTTTCTCAGAAAGCTTCTTTCCAGTTTTGAACGGAAGAGATTTCCTTTTTCACCATAGCCCTCTATGGGCTTCCAAATATCCCTTTGCCAATTCCACAAGAACAGCCTTAGCGAAAGGCTTCTTGAAGGGAAAGATGTAACTCTGTGAGATGAATTAACAGAACACAGAGCAGTTTCTCAGAAAGCTTCTTTCCAGTTTTGAACGGAAGATATTTCCTTTTTCACCATAGCCCTCTATGGGCTTCCAAATATCCCTTTGCCAATTCCACAAGAACAGCCTTAGCGAAAGGCTTCTTGAAGGGAAAGATGTAACTCTGTGAGATGAATTAACAGAACACAGAGCAGTTTCTCAGAAAGCTTCTTTCCAGTTTTGAACGGAAGATATTTCCTTTTTCACCATAGCCCTCTATGGGCTTCCAAATATCCCTTTGCCAATTCCACAAGAACAGCCTTAGCGAAAGGCTTCTTGAAGGGAAAGATGTAACTCTGTGAGATGAATTAACAGAACACAGAGCAGTTTCTCAGAAAGCTTCTTTCCAGTTTTGAACGGAAGATATTTCCTTTTTCACCATAGCCCTCTATGGGCTTCCAAATATCCCTTTGCCAAGTCCACAAGAACAGCCTTAGCGAAAGGCTTCTTGAAGGGAAAGATGTAACTCTGTGAGATGAATTAACAGAACACAGAGCAGTTTCTCAGAAAGCTTCTTTCCAGTTTTGAACGGAAGATATTTCCTTTTTCACCATAGCCCTCTATGGGCTTCCAAATATCCCTTTGCCAATTCCACAAGAACAGCCTTAGCGAAAGGCTTCTTGAAGGGAAAGATGTAACTCTGTGAGATGAATTAACAGAACACAGAGCAGTTTCTCAGAAAGCTTCTTTCCAGTTTTGAACGGAAGATATTTCCTTTTTCACCATAGCCCTCTATGGGCTTTCAAATATCCCTTTGCCAATTCCACAAGAACAGCCTTAGCGAAAGGCTTCTTGAAGGGAAAGATGTAACTCTGTGAGATGAATTAACAGAACACAGGGCCGTTTCTCAGAAAGCTTCTTTCCAGTTTTGAACGGAAGATATTTCCTTTTCACCATAGCCCTCTATGGGCTTCCAAATATCCCTTTGCCAATTCCACAAGAACAGCCTTAGCGAAAGGCTTCTTGAAGGGAAAGATGTAACTCTGTGAGATGAATTAACAGAACACAGAGCAGTTTCTCAGAAAGCTTCTTTCCAGTTTTGAACGGAAGATATTTCCTTTTTCACCATAGCCCTCTATGGGCTTCCAAATATCCCTTTGCCAATTCCACAAGAACAGCCTTAGCGAAAGGCTTCTTGAAGGGAAAGATGTAACTCTGTGAGATGAATTAACAGAACACAGAGCAGTTTCTCAGAAAGCTTCTTTCCAGTTTTGAACGGAAGATATTTCCTTTTTCACCATAGCCCTCTATGGGCTTCCAAATATCCCTTTGCCAATTCCACAAGAACAGCCTTAGCGAAAGGCTTCTTGAAGGGAAAGATGTAACTCTGTGAGATGAATTAACAGAACACAGAGCAGTTTCTCAGAAAGCTTCTTTCCAGTTTTGAACGGAAGAGATTTCCTTTTTCACCATAGCCCTCTATGGGCTTCCAAATATCCCTTTGCCAATTCCACAAGAACAGCCTTAGCGAAAGGCTTCTTGAAGGGAAAGATGTAACTCTGTGAGATGAATTAACAGAACACAGAGCATTTCTCAGAAAGTTTCTTTCCAGTTTTGAACGGAAGATATTTCCTTTTTCACCATAGCCCTCTATGGGCTTCCAACTATCCCTTTGCCAATTCCACAAGAACAGCCTTAGCGAAAGGCTTCTTGAAGGGAAAGATGTAACTCTGTGAGATGAATTAACAGAACACAGAGCAGTTTCTCTGAAAGCTTCTTTCCAGTTTTGAACGGAAGATATTTCCTTTTTCACCATAGCCCTCTATGGGCTTCCAAATATCCCTTTGCCAATTCCACAAGAACAGCCTTAGCGAAAGGCTTCTTGAAGGGAAAGATGTAACTCTGTGAGATGAATTAACAGAACACAGAGCAGTTTCTCAGAAAGCTTATTTCCAGTTTTGAACGGAAGATATTTCCTTTTTCACCAAAGCCCTCTATGGGCTTCCAAATATCCCTTTGCCAATTCCACAAGAACAGCCTTAAAGGCTTCTTGAAGGGAAAGATGTAACTCTGTGAGATGAATTAACAGAACACAGAGCAGTTTCTCAGAAAGCTTCTTTCCAGTTTGTGAACGGAAGATATTTCCTTTTTCACCATAGCCCTCTATGGGCTTCCAAATATCCCTTTGCCAAGTCCACAAGAACAGCCTTAGCGAAAGGCTTCTTGAAGGGAAAGATGTAACTCTGTGAGATGAATTAACAGAACACAGAGCAGTTTCTCAGAAAGCTTCTTTCCAGTTTTGAACGGAAGATATTTCCTTTTTCACCATAGCCCTCTATGGGCTTCCAAATATCCCTTTGCCAATTCCACAAGAACAGCCTTAGCGAAAGGCTTCTTGAAGGGAAAGATGTAACTCTGTGAGATGAATTAACAGAACACAGAGCAGTTTCTCAGAAAGCTTCTTTCCAGTTTTGAACGGAAGATATTTCCTTTTTCACCATAGCCCTCTATGGGCTTCCAAATATCCCTTTGCCAATTCCACAAGAACAGCCTTAGCGAAAGGCTTCTTGAAGGGAAAGATGTAACTCTGTGAGATGAATTAACAGAACACAGGGCAGTTTCTCAGAAAGCTTCTTTCCAGTTTTGAACGGAAGATATTTCCTTTTTCACCATAGCCCTCTATGGGCTTCCAAATATCCCTTTGCCAATTCCACAAGAACAGCCTTAGCGAAAGGCTTCTTGAAGGGAAAGATGTATGTAACTCTGTGAGATGAATTAACAGAACACAGAGCAGTTTCTCAGAAAGCTTCTTTCCAGTTTTGAACGGAAGATATTTCCTTTTTCACCATAGCCCTCTATGGGCTTCCAAATATCCCTTTGCCAATTCCACAAGAAACAGCCTTAGCGAAAGGCTTCTTGAAGGGAAAGATGTAACTCTGTGAGATGAATTAACAGAACACAGAGCAGTTTCTCAGAAAGCTTCTTTCCAGTTTTGAACGGAAGATATTTCCTTTTTCACCATAGCCCTCTATGGGCTTCCAACTATCCCTTTGCCAATTCCACAAGAACAGCCTTAGCGAAAGGCTTCTTGAAGGGAAAGATGTAACTCTGTGAGATGAATTAACAGAACACAGAGCAGTTTCCCAGAAAGCTTCTTTCCAGTTTTGAACGGAAGATATTTCCTTTTTCACCATAGCCCTCTATGGGCTTCCAAATATCCCTTTGCCAATTCCACAAGAACAGCCTTAGCGAAAGGCTTCTTGAAGGGAAAGATGTAACTCTGTGAGATGAATTAACAGAACACAGAGCAGTTTCTCAGAAAGCTTCTTTCCAGTTTTGAACGGAAGATATTTCCTTTTTCACCATAGCCCTCTATGGGCTTCCAAATATCCCTTTGCCAATTCCACAAGAACAGCCTTAGCGAAAGGCTTCTTGAAGGGAAAGATGTAACTCTGTGAAATGAATTAACAGAACACAGAGCAGTTTCTCAGAAAGCTTCTTTCCAGTTTTGAACGGAAGATATTTCCTTTTTCACCATAGCCCTCTATGGGCTTCCAAATATCCCTTTGCCAATTCCACAAGAACAGCCTTAGCGAAAGGCTTCTTGAAGGGAAAGATGTAACTCTGTGAGATGAATTAACAGAACACAGAGCAGTTTCTCAGAAAGCTTCTTTCCAGTTTTGAACGGAAGATATTTCCTTTTTCACCATAGCCCTCTATGGGCTTCCAAATATCCCTTTGCCAATTCCACAAGAACAGCCTTAGCGAAAGGCTTCTTGAAGGGAAAGATGTAACTCTGTGAGATGAATTAACAGAACACAGAGCAGTTTCTCAGAAAGCTTCTTTCCAGTTTTGAACGGAAGATATTTCCTTTTTCACCATAGCCCTCTATGGGCTTCCAAATATCCCTTTGCCAACTCCACAAGAACAGCCTTAGCGAAAGGCTTCTTGAAGGGAAAGATGTAACTCTGTGAGATGAATTAACAGAACACAGAGCAGTTTCTCAGAAAGCTTCTTTCCAGTTTTGAACGGAAGAGATTTCCTTTTTCACCATAGCCCTCTATGGGCTTCCAAATATCCCTTTGCCAATTCCACAAGAACAGCCTTAGCGAAAGGCTTCTTGAAGGGAAAGATGTAACTCTGTGAGATGAATTAACAGAACACAGAGCAGTTTCTCAGAAAGCTTCTTTCCAGTTTTGAACGGAAGATATTTCCTTTTTCACCATAGCCCTCTATGGGCTTCCAAATATCCCTTTGCCAATTCCACAAGAACAGCCTTAGCGAAAGGCTTCTTGAAGGGAAAGATGTAACTCTGTGAGATGAATTAACAGAACACAGAGCAGTTTCTCAGAAAGCTTCTTTCCAGTTTTGAACGGAAGATATTTCCTTTTTCACCATAGCCCTCTATGGGCTTTCAAATATCCCTTTGCCAATTCCACAAGAACAGCCTTAGCGAAAGGCTTCTTGAAGGGAAAGATGTAACTCTGTGAGATGAATTAACAGAACACAGGGCCGTTTCTCAGAAAGCTTCTTTCCAGTTTTGAACGGAAGATATTTCCTTTTCACCATAGCCCTCTATGGGCTTCCAAATATCCCTTTGCCAATTCCACAAGAACAGCCTTAGCGAAAGGCTTCTTGAAGGGAAAGATGTAACTCTGTGAGATGAATTAACAGAACACAGAGCAGTTTCTCAGAAAGCTTCTTTCCAGTTTTGAACGGAAGATATTTCCTTTTTCACCATAGCCCTCTATGGGCTTCCAAATATCCCTTGCCAATTCCACAAGAACAGCCTTAGCGAAAGGCTTCTTGAAGGGAAAGATGTAACTCTGTGAGATGAATTAACAGAACACAGAGCACTTTCTCAGAAAGCTTCTTTCCAGTTTTGAACGGAAGATATTTCCTTTTTCACCATAGCCCTCTATGGGCTTCCAAATATCCCTTTGCCAATTCCACAAGAACAGCCTTAGCGAAAGGCTTCTTGAAGGGAAAGATGTAACTCTGTGAGATGAATTAACAGAACACAGAGCAGTTTCTCAGAAAGCTTCTTTCCAGTTTTGAACGGAAGAGATTTCCTTTTTCACCATAGCCCTCTATGGGCTTCCAAATATCCCTTTGCCAATTCCACAAGAACAGCCTTAGCGAAAGGCTTCTTGAAGGGAAAGATGTAACTCTGTGAGATGAATTAACAGAACACAGAGCATTTCTCAGAAAGTTTCTTTCCAGTTTTGAACGGAAGATATTTCCTTTTTCACCATAGCCCTCTATGGGCTTCCAACTATCCCTTTGCCAATTCCACAAGAACAGCCTTAGCGAAAGGCTTCTTGAAGGGAAAGATGTAACTCTGTGAGATGAATTAACAGAACACAGAGCAGTTTCTCTGAAAGCTTCTTTCCAGTTTTGAACGGAAGATATTTCCTTTTTCACCATAGCCCTCTATGGGCTTCCAAATATCCCTTTGCCAATTCCACAAGAACAGCCTTAGCGAAAGGCTTCTTGAAGGGAAAGATGTAACTCTGTGAGATGAATTAACAGAACACAGAGCAGTTTCTCAGAAAGCTTATTTCCAGTTTTGAACGGAAGATATTTCCTTTTTCACCAAAGCCCTCTATGGGCTTCCAAATATCCCTTTGCCAATTCCACAAGAACAGCCTTAGCGAAAGGCTTCTTGAAGGGAAAGATGTAACTCTGTGAGATGAATTAACAGAACACAGAGCAGTTTCTCAGAAAGCTTCTTTCCAGTTTTGAACGGAAGATATTTCCTTTTTCACCATAGCCCTCTATGGGCTTCCAAATATCCCTTTGCCAAGTCCACAAGAACAGCCTTAGCGAAAGGCTTCTTGAAGGGAAAGATGTAACTCTGTGAGATGAATTAACAGAACACAGAGCAGTTTCTCAGAAAGCTTCTTTCCAGTTTTGAACGGAAGATATTTCCTTTTTCACCATAGCCCTCTATGGGCTTCCAAATATCCCTTTGCCAATTCCACAAGAACAGCCTTAGCGAAAGGCTTCTTGAAGGGAAAGATGTAACTCTGTGAGATGAATTAACAGAACACAGAGCAGTTTTCTCAGAAAGCTTCTTTCCAGTTTTGAACGGAAGATATTTCCTTTTTCACCATAGCCCTCTATGGGCTTCCAAATATCCCTTTGCCAATTCCACAAGAACAGCCTTAGCGAAAGGCTTCTTGAAGGGAAAGATGTAACTCTGTGAGATGAATTAACAGAACACAGGGCAGTTTCTCAGAAAGCTTCTTTCAGTTTTGAACGGAAGATATTTCCTTTTTCACCATAGCCCTCTATGGGCTTCCAAATATCCCTTTGCCAATTCCACAAGAACAGCCTTAGCGAAAGGCTTCTTGAAGGGAAAGATGTAACTCTGTGAGATGAATTAACAGAACACAGAGCAGTTTCTCAGAAAGCTTCTTTCCAGTTTTGAACGGAAGATATTTCCTTTTTCACCATAGCCCTCTATGGGCTTCCAAATATCCCTTTGCCAATTCCACAAGAACAGCCTTAGCGAAAGGCTTCTTGAAGGGAAAGATGTAACTCTGTGAGATGAATTAACAGAACACAGAGCAGTTTCTCAGAAAGCTTCTTTCCAGTTTTGAACGGAAGATATTTCCTTTTTCACCATAGCCCTCTATGGGCTTCCAAATATCCCTTTGCCAATTCCACAAGAACAGCCTTAGCGAAAGGCTTCTTGAAGGGAAAGATGTAACTCTGTGAGATGAATTAACAGAACACAGAGCAGTTTCTCAGAAAGCTTCTTTCCAGTTTTGAACGGAAGATATTTCCTTTTTCACCATAGCCCTCTATGGGCTTCCAAATATCCCTTTGCCAATTCCACAAGAACAGCCTTAGCGAAAGGCTTCTTGAAGGGAAAGATGTAACTCTGTGAGATGAATTAACAGAACACAGAGCAGTTTCCCAGAAAGCTTCTTTCCAGTTTTGAACGGAAGATATTTCCTTTTTCACCATAGCCCTCTATGGGCTTCCAAATATCCCTTTGCCAATTCCACAAGAACAGCCTTAGCGAAAGGCTTCTTGAAGGGAAAGATGTAACTCTGTGAGATGAATTAACAGAACACAGAGCAGTTTCTCAGAAAGCTTCTTTCCAGTTTTGAACGGAAGATATTTCCTTTTTCACCATAGCCCTCTATGGGCTTCCAAATATCCCTTTGCCAATTGCACAAGAACAGCCTTAGCGAAAGGCTTCTTGAAGGGAAAGATGTAACTCTGTGAGATGAATTAACAGAACACAGAGCAGTTTCTCAGAAAGCTTCTTTCCAGTTTTGAACGGAAGATATTTCCTTTTTCACCATAGCCCTCTATGGGCTTCCAAATATCCCTTTGCCAATTCCACAAGAACAGCCTTAGCGAAAGGCTTCTTGAAGGGAAAGATGTAACTCTGTGAGATGAATTAACAGAACACAGAGCAGTTTCTCAGAAAGCTTCTTTCCAGTTTTGAACGGAAGATATTTCCTTTTTCACCATAGCCCTCTATGGGCTTCCAAATATCCCTTTGCCAATTCCACAAGAACAGCCTTAGCGAAAGGCTTCTTGAAGGGAAAGATGTAACTCTGTGAGATGAATTAACAGAACACAGAGCCGTTTCTCAGAAAGCTTCTTTCCAGTTTTGAACGGAAGATATTTCCTTTTTCACCATAGCCCTCTATGGGCTTCCAAATATCCCTTTGCCAATTCCACAAGAACAGCCTTAGCGAAAGGCTTCTTGAAGGGAAAGATGTAACTCTGTGAGATGAATTAACAGAACACAGAGCAGTTTCTCAGAAAGCTTCTTTCCAGTTTTGAAAGGAAGATATTTCCTTTTTCACCATAGCCCTCTATGGGCTTCCAAATATCCCTTTGCCAATTCCACAAGAACAGCCTTAGCGAAAGGCTTCTTGAAGGGAAAGATGTAACTCTGTGAGATGAATTAACAGAACACAGAGCAGTTTCTCAGAAAGCTTCTTTCCAGTTTTGAACGGAAGATATTTCCTTTTTCACCATAGCCCTCTATGGGCTTCCAAATATCCCTTTGCCAATTCCACAAGAACAGCCTTAGCGAAAGGCTTCTTGAAGGGAAAGATGTAACTCTGTGAGATGAATTAACCGAACACAGAGCAGTTTCTCAGAAAGCTTCTTTCCAGTTTTGAACGGAAGATATTTCCTTTTTCACCATAGCCCTCTATGGGCTTCCAAATATCCCTTTGCCAATTCCACAAGAACAGCCTTAGCGAAAGGCTTCTTGAAGGGAAAGATGTAACTCTGTGAGATGAATTAACAGAACACAGAGCAGTTTCTCAGAAAGCTTCTTTCCAGTTTTGAACGGAAGATATTTCCTTTTTCACCATAGCCCTCTATGGGCTTCCAAATATCCCTTTGCCAATTCCACAAGAACAGCCTTAGCGAAAGGCTTCTTGAAGGGAAAGATGTAACTCTGTGAGATGAATTAACAGAACACAGAGCAGTTTCTCAGAAAGCTTCTTTCCAGTTTTGAACGGAAGATATTTCCTTTTTCACCATAGCCCTCTATGGGCTTCCAAATATCCCTTTGCCAATTCCACAAGAACAGCCTTAGCGAAAGGCTTCTTGAAGGGAAAGATGTAACTCTGTGAGATGAATTAACAGAACACAGGGCAGTTTCTCAGAAAGCTTCTTTCCAGTTTTGAACGGAAGATATTTCCTTTTTCACCATAGCCCTCTATGGGCTTCCAAATATCCCTTTGCCAATTCCACAAGAACAGCCTTAGCGAAAGGCTTCTTGAAGGGAAAGATGTAACTCTGTGAGATGAATTAACAGAACACAGAGCAGTTTCTCAGAAAGCTTCTTTCCAGTTTTGAACGGAAGATATTTCCTTTTTCACCATAGCCCTCTATGGGCTTCCAAATATCCCTTTGCCAATTCCACAAGAACAGCCTTAGCGAAAGGCTTCTTGAAGGGAAAGATGTAACTCTGTGAGATGAATTAACAGAACACAGAGCAGTTTCTCAGAAAGCTTCTTTCCAGTTTTGAACGGAAAATATTTCCTTTTTCACCATAGCCCTCTATGGGCTTCCAAATATCCCTTTGCCAATTCCACAAGAACAGCCTTAGCGAAAGGCTTCTTGAAGGGAAAGATGTAACTCTGTGAGATGAATTAACAGAACACAGAGCAGTTTCTCAGAAAGCTTCTTTCCAGTTTTGAACGGAAGATATTTCCTTTTTCACCATAGCCCTCTACGGGCTTCCAAATATCCCTTTGCCAATTCCACAAGAACAGCCTTAGCGAAAGGCTTCTTGAAGGGAAAGATGTAACTCTGTGAGATGAATTAACAGAACACAGAGCAGTTTCTCAGAAAGCTTCTTTCCAGTTTTGAACGGAAGATATTTCCTTTTTCACCATAGCCCTCTATGGGCTTCCAAATATCCCTTTGCCAATTCCACAAGGACAGCCTTAGCGAAAGGCTTCTTGAAGGGAAAGATGTAACTCTGTGAGATGAATTAACAGAACACAGAGCAGTTTCTCAGAAAGCTTCTTTCCAGTTTTGAACGGAAGATATTTCCTTTTTCACCATAGCCCTCTATGGGCTTCCAAATATCCCTTTGCCAATTCCACAAGAACAGCCTTAGCGAAAGGCTTCTTGAAGGGAAAGATGTAACTCTGTGAGATGAATTAACAGAACACAGAGCAGTTTCTCAGAAAGCTTCTTTCCAGTTTCGAACGGAAGATATTTCCTTTTTCACCATAGCCCTCTATGGGCTTCCAAATATCCCTTTGCCAAGTCCACAAGAACAGCCTTAGCGAAAGGCTTCTTGAAGGGAAAGATGTAACTCTGTGAGATGAATTAACAGAACACAGAGCAGTTTCTCAGAAAGCTTCTTTCCAGTTTTGAACGGAAGATATTTCCTTTTTCACCATAGCCCTCTACGGGCTTCCAAATATCCCTTTGCCAATTCCACAAGAACAGCCTTAGCGAAAGGCTTCTTGAAGGGAAAGATGTAACTCTGTGAGATGAATTAACAGAACACAGAGCAGTTTCTCAGAAAGCTTCTTTCCAGTTTTGAACGGAAGATATTTCCTTTTTCACCATAGCCCTCTAAGGGCTTCCAAATATCCCTTTGCCAATTCCACAAGAACAGCCTTAGCGAAAGGCTTCTTGAAGGGAAAGATGTAACTCTGTGAGATGAATTAACAGAACACAGAGCAGTTTCTCAGAAAGCTTCTTTCCAGTTTTGAACGGAAGATATTTCCTTTTTCACCATAGCCCTCTATGGGCTTCCAAATACCCCTTTGCGAATTCCACAAGAACAGCCTTAGCGAAAGGCTTCTTGAAGGGAAAGATGTAACCCTGTGAGATGAATTAACAGAACACCGAGCAGTTTCTCAGAAAGCTTCTTTCCAGTTTTGAACGGAAGATATTTCCTTTTTCACCATAGCCCTCTATGGGCTTCCAAATATCCCTTTGCCAATTCCACAAGAACAGCCTTAGCGAAAGGCTTCTTGAAGGGAAAGATGTAACTCTGTGAGATGAATTAACAGAACACAGAGCAGTTTCTCAGAAAGCTTCTTTCCAGTTTTGAACGGAAGATATTTCCTTTTTCACCATAGCCCTCTATGGGCTTCCAAATATCCGTTTGCCAACTCCACAAGAACAGCCTTAGCGAAAGGCTTCTTGAAGGGAAAGATGTAACTCTGTGAGATGAATTAACAGAACACAGAGCAGTTTCTCAGAAAGCTTCTTTCCAGTTTTGAACGGAAGATATTTCCTTTTTCACCATAGCCCTCTATGGGCTTCCAAATATCCCTTTGACAATTCCACAAGAACAGCCTTAGCGAAAGGCTTCTTGAAGGGAAAGATGTAACTCTGTGAGATGAATTAACAGAACACAGAGCAGTTTCTCAGAAAGCTTCTTTCCAGTTTTGAACGGAAGATATTTCCTTTTTCACCATAGCCCTCTATGGGCTTCCAAATATCCCTTTGCCAATTCCACAAGAACAGCCTTAGCGAAAGGCTTCTTGAAGGGAAAGATGTAACTCTGTGAGATGAATTAACAGAACACAGAGCAGTTTCTCAGAAAGCTTCTTTCCAGTTTTGAACGGAAGATATTTCCTTTTTCACCATAGCCCTCTATGGGCTTCCAAATATCCCTTTGCCAATTCCACAAGAACAGCCTTAGCGAAAGGCTTCTTGAAGGGAAAGATGTAACTCTGTGAGATGAATTAACAGAACACAGAGCAGTTTCTCAGAAAGCTTCTTTCCAGTTTTGAACGGAAGATATTTCCTTTTTCACCATAGCCCTCTATGGGCTTCCAAATATCCCTTTGCCAATTCCACAAGAACAGCCTTAGCGAAAGGCTTCTTGAAGGGAAAGATGTAACTCTGTGAGATGAATTAACAGAACACAGAGCAGTTTCTCAGAAAGCTTCTTTCCAGTTTTGAACGGAAGATATTTCCTTTTTCACCATAGCCCTCTATGGGCTTCCAAATATCCCTTTGCCAATTCCACAAGAACAGCCTTAGCGAAAGGCTTCTTGAAGGGAAAGATGTAACTCTGTGAGATGAATTAACAGAACACAGAGCAGTTTCTCAGAAAGCTTCTTTCCAGTTTTGAACGGAAGATATTTCCTTTTTCACCATAGCCCTCTATGGGCTTCCAAATATCCCTTTGCCAATTCCACAAGAACAGCCTTAGCGAAAGGCTTCTTGAAGGGAAAGATGTAACTCTGTGAGATGAATTAACAGAACACAGAGCAGTTTCTCAGAAAGCTTCTTTCCAGTTTTGAACGGAAGATATTTCCTTTTTCACCATAGCCCTCTATGGGCTTCCAAATATCCCTTTGCCAATTCCACAAGAACAGCCTTAGCGAAAGGCTTCTTGAAGGGAAAGATGTAACTCTGTGAGATGAATTAACAGAACACAGAGCAGTTTCTCAGAAAGCTTCTTTCCAGTTTTGAACGGAAGATATTTCCTTTTTCACCATAGCCCTCTATGGGCTTCCAAATATCCCTTTGCCAATTCCACAAGAACAGCCTTAGCGAAAGGCTTCTTGAAGGGAAAGATGTAACTCTGTGAGATGAATTAACAGAACACAGAGCAGTTTCTCAGAAAGCTTCTTTCCAGTTTTGAACGGAAGATATTTCCTTTTTCACCATAGCCCTCTATGGGCTTCCAAATATCCCTTTGCCAATTCCACAAGAACAGCCTTAGCGAAAGGCTTCTTGAAGGGAAAGATGTAACTCTGTGAGATGAATTAACAGAACACAGAGCAGTTTCTCAGAAAGCTTCTTTCCAGTTTTGAACGGAAGATATTTCCTTTTTCACCATAGCCCTCTATGGGCTTCCAAATATCCCTTTGCCAACTCCACAAGAACAGCCTTAGCGAAAGGCTTCTTGAAGGGAAAGATGTAACTCTGTGAGATGAATTAACAGAACACAGAGCAGTTTCTCTGAAAGCTTCTTTCCAGTTTTGAACGGAAGATATTTCCTTTTTCACCATAGCCCTCTATGGGCTTCCAAATATCCCTTTGCCAATTCCACAAGAACAGCCTTAGCGAAAGGCTTCTTGAAGGGAAAGATGTAACTCTGTGAGATGAATTAACAGAACACAGAGCAGTTTCTCAGAAAGCTTCTTTCCAGTTTTGAACGGAAGATATTTCCTTTTTCACCATAGCCCTCTATGGGCTTCCAAATATCCCTTTGCCAATTCCACAAGAACAGCCTTAGCGAAAGGCTTCTTGAAGGGAAAGATGTAACTCTGTGAGATGAATTAACAGAACACAGAGCAGTTTCTCAGAAAGCTTCTTTCCAGTTTTGAACGGAAGATATTTCCTTTTTCACCATAGCCCTCTATGGGCTTCCAAATATCCCTTTGCCAATTCCACAAGAACAGCCTTAGCGAAAGGCTTCTTGAAGGGAAAGATGTAACTCTGTGAGATGAATTAACAGAACACAGAGCAGTTTCTCAGAAAGCTTCTTTCCAGTTTTGAACGGAAGATATTTCCTTTTTCACCATAGCCCTCTATGGGCTTCCAAATATCCCTTTGCCAACTCCACAAGAACAGCCTTAGCGAAAGGCTTCTTGAAGGGAAAGATGTAACTCTGTGAGATGAATTAACAGAACACAGAGCAGTTTCTCAGAAAGCTTCTTTCCAGTTTTGAACGGAAGATATTTCCTTTTTCACAATAGCCCTCTATGGGCTTCCAAATATCCCTTTGCCAATTCCACAAGAACAGCCTTAGCGAAAGGCTTCTTGAAGGGAAAGATGTAACTCTGTGAGATGAATTAACAGAACACAGAGCAGTTTCTCAGAAAGCTTCTTTCCAGTTTTGAACGGAAGATATTTCCTTTTTCACCATAGCCCTCTATGGGCTTCCAAATATCCCTTTGCCAATTCCACAAGAACAGCCTTAGCGAAAGGCTTCTTGAAGGGAAAGATGTAACTCTGTGAGATGAATTAACAGAACACAGAGCAGTTTCTCAGAAAGCTTCTTTCCAGTTTTGAACGGACGATATTTCCTTTTTCACCATAGCCCTCTATGGGCTTCCAAATATCCCTTTGCCAATTCCACAAGAACAGCCTTAGCGAAAGGCTTCTTGAAGGGAAAGATGTAACTCTGTGAGATGAATTAACAGAACACAGAGCAGTTTCTCAGAAAGCTTCTATCCAGTTTTGAACGGAAGATATTTCCTTTTTCACCATAGCCCTCTATGGGCTTCCAAATATCCCTTTGCCAATTCCACAAGAACAGCCTTAGCGAAAGGCTTCTTGAAGGGAAAGATGTAACTCTGTGAGATGAATTAACAGAACACAGAGCAGTTTCTCAGAAAGCTTCTTTCCAGTTTTGAACGGAAGATATTTCCTTTTTCACCATAGCCCTCTATGGGCTTCCAAATATCCCTTTGCCAATTCCACAAGAACAGCCTTAGCGAAAGGCTTCTTGAAGGGAAAGATGTAACTCTGTGAGATGAATTAACAGAACACAGAGCAGTTTCTCAGAAAGCTTCTTTCCAGTTTTGAACGGAAGATATTTCCTTTTTCACCATAGCCCTCTATGGGCTTCCAAATATCCCTTTGCCAATTCCACAAGAACAGCCTTAGCGAAAGGCTTCTTGAAGGGAAAGATGTAACTCTGTGAGATGAATTAACAGAACACAGAGCAGTTTCTCAGAAAGCTTCTTTCCAGTTTTGAACGGAAGATATTTCCTTTTTCACCGTAGCCCTCTATGGGCTTCCAAATATCCCTTTGCCAATTCCACAAGAACAGCCTTAGCGAAAGGCTTCTTGAAGGGAAAGATGTAACTCTGTGAGATGAATTAACAGAACACAGAGCAGTTTCTCAGAAAGCTTCTTTCCAGTTTTGAACGGAAGATATTTCCTTTTTCACCATAGCCCTCTATGGGCTTCCAAATATCCCTTTGCCAATTCCACAAGAACAGCCTTAGCGAAAGGCTTCTTGAAGGGAAAGATGTAACTCTGTGAGATGAATTAACAGAACACAGAGCAGTTTCTCAGAAAGCTTCTTTCCAGTTTTGAAGGGAAGATATTTCCTTTTTCACCATAGCCCTCTATGGGCTTCCAAATATCCCTTTGCCAATTCCACAAGAACAGCCTTAGCGAAAGGCTTCTTGAAGGGAAAGATGTAACCCTGTGAGATGAATTAACAGAACACCGAGCAGTTTCTCAGAAAGCTTCTTTCCAGTTTTGAACGGAAGATATTTCCTTTTTCACCATAGCCCTCTATGGGCTTCCAAATATCCCTTTGCCAATTCCACAAGAACAGCCTTAGCGAAAGGCTTCTTGAAGGGAAAGATGTAACTCTGTGAGATGAATTAACAGAACACAGAGCAGTTTCTCAGAAAGCTTCTTTCCAGTTTTGAACGGAAGATATTTCCTTTTTCACCATAGCCCTCTATGGGCTTCCAAATATCCGTTTGCCAACTCCACAAGAACAGCCTTAGCGAAAGTCTTCTTGAAGGGAAAGATGTAACTCTGTGAGATGAATTAACAGAACACAGAGCAGTTTCTCAGAAAGCTTCTTTCCAGTTTTGAACGGAAGATATTTCCTTTTTCACCATAGCCCTCTATGGGCTTCCAAATATCCCTTTGCCAATTCCACAAGAACAGCCTTAGCGAAAGGCTTCTTGAAGGGAAAGATGTAACTCTGTGAGATGAATTAACAGAACACAGAGCAGTTTCTCAGAAAGCTTCTTTCCAGTTTTGAACGGAAGATATTTCCTTTTTCACCATAGCCCTCTATGGGCTTCCAAATATCCCTTTGCCAATTCCACAAGAACAGCCTTAGCGAAAGGCTTCTTGAAGGGAAAGATGTAACTCTGTGAGATGAATTAACAGAACACAGAGCAGTTTCTCAGAAAGCTTCTTTCCAGTTTTGAACGGAAGATATTTCCTTTTTCACCATAGCCCTCTATGGGCTTCCAAATATCCCTTTGCCAATTCCACAAGAACAGCCTTAGCGAAAGGCTTCTTGAAGGGAAAGATGTAACTCTGTGAGATGAATTAACAGAACACAGAGCAGTTTCTCAGAAAGCTTCTTTCCAGTTTTGAACGGAAGATATTTCCTTTTTCACCATAGCCCTCTATGGGCTTCCAAATATCCCTTTGCCAATTCCACAAGAACAGCCTTAGCGAAAGGCTTCTTGAAGGGAAAGATGTAACTCTGTGAGATGAATTAACAGAACACAGAGCAGTTTCTCAGAAAGCTTCTTTCCAGTTTTGAACGGACGATATTTCCTTTTTCACCATAGCCCTCTATGGGCTTCCAAATATCCCTTTGCCAATTCCACAAGAACAGCCTTAGCGAAAGGCTTCTTGAAGGGAAAGATGTAACTCTGTGAGATGAATTAACAGAACACAGAGCAGTTTCTCAGAAAGCTTCTTTCCAGTTTTGAACGGAAGATATTTCCTTTTTCACCATAGCCCTCTATGGGCTTCCAAATATCCCTTTGCCAATTCCACAAGAACAGCCTTAGCGAAAGGCTTCTTGAAGGGAAAGATGTAACTCTGTGAGATGAATTAACAGAACACAGAGCAGTTTCTCAGAAAGCTTCTTTCCAGTTTTGAACGGAAGATATTTCCTTTTTCACCATAGCCCTCTATGGGCTTCCAAATATCCCTTTGCCAATTCCACAAGAACAGCCTTAGCGAAAGGCTTCTTGAAGGGAAAGATGTAACTCTGTGAGATGAATTAACAGAACACAGAGCAGTTTCTCAGAAAGCTTCTTTCCAGTTTTGAACGGAAGATATTTCCTTTTTCACCATAGCCCTCTATGGGCTTCCAAATATCCCTTTGCCAATTCCACAAGAACAGCCTTAGCGAAAGGCTTCTTGAAGGGAAAGATGTAACTCTGTGAGATGAATTAACAGAACACAGAGCAGTTTCTCAGAAAGCTTCTTTCCAGTTTTGAACGGAAGATATTTCCTTTTTCACCATAGCCCTCTATGGGCTTCCAAATATCCCTTTGCCAACTCCACAAGAACAGCCTTAGCGAAAGGCTTCTTGAAGGGAAAGATGTAACTCTGTGAGATGAATTAACAGAACACAGAGCAGTTTCTCAGAAAGCTTCTTTCCAGTTTTGAACGGAAGATATTTCCTTTTTCACCATAGCCCTCTATGGGCTTCCAAATATCCCTTTGCCAATTCCACAAGAACAGCCTTAGCGAAAGGCTTCTTGAAGGGAAAGATGTAACTCTGTGAGATGAATTAACAGAACACAGAGCAGTTTCTCAGAAAGCTTCTTTCCAGTTTTGAACGGAAGATATTTCCTTTTTCACCATAGCCCTCTATGGGCTTCCAAATATCCCTTTGCCAATTCCACAAGAACAGCCTTAGCGAAAGGCTTCTTGAAGGGAAAGATGTAACTCTGTGAGATGAATTAACAGAACACAGAGCAGTTTCTCAGAAAGCTTCTTTCCAGTTTTGAACGGAAGATATTTCCTTTTTCACCATAGCCCTCTATGGGCTTCCAAATATCCCTTTGCCAATTCCACAAGAACAGCCTTAGCGAAAGGCTTCTTGAAGGGAAAGATGTAACTCTGTGAGATGAATTAACAGAACACAGAGCAGTTTCTCAGAAAGCTTCTTTCCAGTTTTGAACGGAAGATATTTCCTTTTTCACCATAGCCCTCTATGGGCTTCCAAATAGCCCTTTGCCAATTCCACAAGAACAGCCTTAGCGAAAGGCTTCTTGAAGGGAAAGATGTAACTCTGTGAGATGAATTAACAGAACACAGAGCAGTTTCTCAGAAAGCTTCTTTCCAGTTTTGAACGGAAGATATTTCCTTTTTCACCATAGCCCTCTATGGGCTTCCAAATATCCCTTTGCCAATTCCACAAGAACAGCCTTAGCGAAAGGCTTCTTGAAGGGAAAGATGTAACTCTGTGAGATGAATTAACAGAACACAGAGCAGTTTCTCAGAAAGCTTCTTTCCAGTTTTGAACGGAAGATATTTCCTTTTTCACCATAGCCCTCTATGGGCTTCCAAATATCCCTTTGCCAACTCCACAAGAACAGCCTTAGCGAAAGGCTTCTTGAAGGGAAAGATGTAACTCTGTGAGATGAATTAACAGAACACAGAGCAGTTTCTCAGAAAGCTTCTTTCCAGTTTTGAACGGAAGATATTTCCTTTTTCACCATAGCCCTCTATGGGCTTCCAAATATCCCTTTGCCAATTCCACAAGAACAGCCTTAGCGAAAGGCTTCTTGAAGGGAAAGATGTAACTCTGTGAGATGAATTAACAGAACACAGAGCAGTTTCTCAGAAAGCTTCTTTCCAGTTTTGAACGGAAGATATTTCCTTTTTCACCATAGCCCTCTATGGGCTTCCAAATATCCCTTTGCCAATTCCACAAGAACAGCCTTAGCGAAAGGCTTCTTGAAGGGAAAGATGTAACTCTGTGAGATGAATTAACAGAACACAGAGCAGTTTCTCAGAAAGCTTCTTTCCAGTTTTGAACGGAAGATATTTCCTTTTTCACCATAGCCCTCTATGGGCTTCCAAATATCCCTTTGCCAATTCCACAAGAACAGCCTTAGCGAAAGGCTTCTTGAAGGGAAAGATGTAACTCTGTGAGATGAATTAACAGAACACAGAGCAGTTTCTCAGAAAGCTTCTTTCCAGTTTTGAACGGAAGATATTTCCTTTTTCACCATAGCCCTCTATGGGCTTCCAAATATCCCTTTGCCAATTCCACAAGAACAGCCTTAGCGAAAGGCTTCTTGAAGGGAAAGATGTAACTCTGTGAGATGAATTAACAGAACACAGAGCAGTTTCTCAGAAAGCTTCTTTCCAGTTTTGAACGGAAGATATTTCCTTTTTCACCATAGCCCTCTATGGGCTTCCAAATATCCCTTTGCCAATTCCACAAGAACAGCCTTAGCGAAAGGCTTCTTGAAGGGAAAGATGTAACTCTGTGAGATGAATTAACAGAACACAGAGCAGTTTCTCAGAAAGCTTCTTTCCAGTTTTGAACGGAAGATATTTCCTTTTTCACCATAGCCCTCTATGGGCTTCCAAATATCCCTTTGCCAACTCCACAAGAACAGCCTTAGCGAAAGGCTTCTTGAAGGGAAAGATGTAACTCTGTGAGATGAATTAACAGAACACAGAGCAGTTTCTCTGAAAGCTTCTTTCCAGTTTTGAACGGAAGATATTTCCTTTTTCACCATAGCCCTCTATGGGCTTCCAAATATCCCTTTGCCAATTCCACAAGAACAGCCTTAGCGAAAGGCTTCTTGAAGGGAAAGATGTAACTCTGTGAGATGAATTAACAGAACACAGAGCAGTTTCTCAGAAAGCTTCTTTCCAGTTTTGAACGGAAGATATTTCCTTTTTCACCATAGCCCTCTATGGGCTTCCAAATATCCCTTTGCCAATTCCACAAGAACAGCCTTAGCGAAAGGCTTCTTGAAGGGAAAGATGTAACTCTGTGAGATGAATTAACAGAACACAGAGCAGTTTCTCAGAAAGCTTCTTTCCAGTTTTGAACGGAAGATATTTCCTTTTTCACCATAGCCCTCTATGGGCTTCCAAATATCCCTTTGCCAACTCCACAAGAACAGCCTTAGCGAAAGGCTTCTTGAAGGGAAAGATGTAACTCTGTGAGATGAATTAACAGAACACAGAGCAGTTTCTCAGAAAGCTTCTTTCCAGTTTTGAACGGAAGATATTTCCTTTTTCACCATAGCCCTCTATGGGCTTCCAAATATCCCTTTGCCAACTCCACAAGAACAGCCTTAGCGAAAGGCTTCTTGAAGGGAAAGATGTAACTCTGTGAGATGAATTAACAGAACACAGAGCAGTTTCTCAGAAAGCTTCTTTCCAGTTTTGAACGGAAGATATTTCCTTTTTCACCATAGCCCTCTATGGGCTTCCAAATATCCCTTTGCCAATTCCACAAGAACAGCCTTAGCGAAAGGCTTCTTGAAGGGAAAGATGTAACTCTGTGAGATGAATTAACAGAACACAGAGCAGTTTCTCAGAAAGCTTCTTTCCAGTTTTGAACGGAAGATATTTCCTTTTTCACCATAGCCCTCTATGGGCTTCCAAATATCCCTTTGCCAATTCCACAAGAACAGCCTTAGCGAAAGGCTTCTTGAAGGGAAAGATGTAACTCTGTGAGATGAATTAACAGAACACAGAGCAGTTTCTCAGAAAGCTTCTTTCCAGTTTTGAACGGAAGATATTTCCTTTTTCACCATAGCCCTCTATGGGCTTCCAACTATCCCTTTGCCAATTCCACAAGAACAGCCTTAGCGAAAGGCTTCTTGAAGGGAAAGATGTAACTCTGTGAGATGAATTAACAGAACACAGAGCAGTTTCTCAGAAAGCTTCTTTCCAGTTTTGAACGGAAGATATTTCCTTTTTCACCATAGCCCTCTATGGGCTTCCAAATATCCCTTTGCCAATTCCACAAGAACAGCCTTAGCGAAAGGCTTCTTGAAGGGAAAGATGTAACTCTGTGAGATGAATTAACAGAACACAGAGCAGTTTCTCAGAAAGCTTCTTTCCAGTTTTGAACGGAAGATATTTCCTTTTTCACCATAGCCCTCTATGGGCTTCCAAATATCCCTTTGCCAATTCCACAAGAACAGCCTTAGCGAAAGGCTTCTTGAAGGGAAAGATGTAACTCTGTGAGACGAATTAACAGAACACAGAGCAGTTTCTCAGAAAGCTTCTTTCCAGTTTTGAACGGACGATATTTCCTTTTTCACCATAGCCCTCTATGGGCTTCCAAATATCCCTTTGCCAATTCCACAAGAACAGCCTTAGCGAAAGGCTTCTTGAAGGGAAAGATGTAACTCTGTGAGATGAATTAACAGAACACAGAGCAGTTTCTCAGAAAGCTTCTTTCCAGTTTTGAACGGAAGATATTTCCTTTTTCACCATAGCCCTCTATGGGCTTCCAAATATCCCTTTGCCAATTCCACAAGAACAGCCTTAGCGAAAGGCTTCTTGAAGGGAAAGATGTAACTCTGTGAGATGAATTAACAGAACACAGAGCAGTTTCTCAGAAAGCTTCTTTCCAGTTTTGAACGGAAGATATTTCCTTTTTCACCATAGCCCTCTATGGGCTTCCAAATATCCCTTTGCCAATTCCACAAGAACAGCCTTAGCGAAAGGCTTCTTGAAGGGAAAGATGTTACTCTGTGAGATGAATTAACAGAACACAGAGCAGTTTCTCAGAAAGCTTCTTTCCAGTTTTGAACGGAAGATATTTCCTTTTTCACCATAGCCCTCTATGGGCTTCCAAATATCCCTTTGCCAATTCCACAAGAACAGCCTTAGCGAAAGGCTTCTTGAAGGGAAAGATGTAACTCTGTGAGATGAATTAACAGAACACAGAGCAGTTTCTCAGAAAGCTTCTTTCCAGTTTTGAACGGAAGATATTTCCTTTTTCACCATAGCCCTCTATGGGCTTCCAAATATCCCTTTGCCAACTCCACAAGAACAGCCTTAGCGAAAGGCTTCTTGAAGGGAAAGATGTAACTCTGTGAGATGAATTAACAGAACACAGAGCAGTTTCTCTGAAAGCTTCTTTCCAGTTTTGAACGGAAGATATTTCCTTTTTCACCATAGCCCTCTATGGGCTTCCAAATATCCCTTTGCCAATTCCACAAGAACAGCCTTAGCGAAAGGCTTCTTGAAGGGAAAGATGTAACTCTGTGAGATGAATTAACAGAACACAGAGCAGTTTCTCAGAAAGCTTCTTTCCAGTTTTGAACGGAAGATATTTCCTTTTTCACCATAGCCCTCTATGGGCTTCCAAATATCCCTTTGCCAATTCCACAAGAACAGCCTTAGCGAAAGGCTTCTTGAAGGGAAAGATGTAACTCTGTGAGATGAATTAACAGAACACAGAGCAGTTTCTCAGAAAGCTTCTTTCCAGTTTTGAACGGAAGATATTTCCTTTTTCACCATAGCCCTCTATGGGCTTCCAAATATCCCTTTGCCAATTCCACAAGAACAGCCTTAGCGAAAGGCTTCTTGAAGGGAAAGATGTAACTCTGTGAGATGAATTAACAGAACACAGAGCAGTTTCTCAGAAAGCTTCTTTCCAGTTTTGAACGGAAGATATTTCCTTTTTCACCATAGCCCTCTATGGGCTTCCAAATATCCCTTTGCCAATTCCACAAGAACAGCCTTAGCGAAAGGCTTCTTGAAGGGAAAGATGTAACTCTGTGAGATGAATTAACAGAACACAGAGCAGTTTCTCAGAAAGCTTCTTTCCAGTTTTGAACGGAAGATATTTCCTTTTTCACCATAGCCCTCTATGGGCTTCCAAATATCCCTTTGCCAATTCCACAAGAACAGCCTTAGCGAAAGGCTTCTTGAAGGGAAAGATGTAACTCTGTGAGATGAATTAACAGAACACAGAGCAGTTTCTCAGAAAGCTTCTTTCCAGTTTTGAACGGAAGATATTTCCTTTTTCACCATAGCCCTCTATGGGCTTCCAAATATCCCTTTGCCAATTCCACAAGAACAGCCTTAGCGAAAGGCTTCTTGAAGGGAAAGATGTAACTCTGTGAGATGAATTAACAGAACACAGAGCAGTTTCTCAGAAAGCTTCTTTCCAGTTTTGAACGGACGATATTTCCTTTTTCACCATAGCCCTCTATGGGCTTCCAAATATCCCTTTGCCAATTCCACAAGAACAGCCTTAGCGAAAGGCTTCTTGAAGGGAAAGATGTAACTCTGTGAGATGAATTAACAGAACACAGAGCAGTTTCTCAGAAAGCTTCTATCCAGTTTTGAACGGAAGATATTTCCTTTTTCACCATAGCCCTCTATGGGCTTCCAAATATCCCTTTGCCAATTCCACAAGAACAGCCTTAGCGAAAGGCTTCTTGAAGGGAAAGATGTAACTCTGTGAGATGAATTAACAGAACACAGAGCAGTTTCTCAGAAAGCTTCTTTCCAGTTTTGAACGGAAGATATTTCCTTTTTCACCATAGCCCTCTATGGGCTTCCAAATATCCCTTTGCCAATTCCACAAGAACAGCCTTAGCGAAAGGCTTCTTGAAGGGAAAGATGTAACTCTGTGAGATGAATTAACAGAACACAGAGCAGTTTCTCAGAAAGCTTCTTTCCAGTTTTGAACGGAAGATATTTCCTTTTTCACCATAGCCCTCTATGGGCTTCCAAATATCCCTTTGCCAATTCCACAAGAACAGCCTTAGCGAAAGGCTTCTTGAAGGGAAAGATGTAACTCTGTGAGATGAATTAACAGAACACAGAGCAGTTTCTCAGAAAGCTTCTTTCCAGTTTTGAACGGAAGATATTTCCTTTTTCACCATAGCCCTCTATGGGCTTCCAAATATCCCTTTGCCAATTCCACAAGAACAGCCTTAGCGAAAGGCTTCTTGAAGGGAAAGATGTAACTCTGTGAGATGAATTAACAGAACACAGAGCAGTTTCTCAGAAAGCTTCTTTCCAGTTTTGAACGGAAGATATTTCCTTTTTCACCATAGCCCTCTATGGGCTTCCAAATATCCCTTTGCCAATTCCACAAGAACAGCCTTAGCGAAAGGCTTCTTGAAGGGAAAGATGTAACTCTGTGAGATGAATTAACAGAACACAGAGCAGTTTCTCAGAAAGCTTCTTTCCAGTTTTGAACGGAAGATATTTCCTTTTTCACCATAGCCCTCTATGGGCTTCCAACTATCCCTTTGCCAATTCCACAAGAACAGCCTTAGCGAAAGGCTTCTTGAAGGGAAAGATGTAACTCTGTGAGATGAATTAACAGAACACAGAGCAGTTTCTCAGAAAGCTTCTTTCCAGTTTTGAACGGAAGATATTTCCTTTTTCACCATAGCCCTCTATGGGCTTCCAAATATCCCTTTGCCAATTCCACAAGAACAGCCTTAGCGAAAGGCTTCTTGAAGGGAAAGATGTAACTCTGTGAGATGAATTAACAGAACACAGAGCAGTTTCTCAGAAAGCTTCTTTCCAGTTTTGAACGGAAGATATTTCCTTTTTCACCATAGCCCTCTATGGGCTTCCAAATATCCCTTTGCCAATTCCACAAGAACAGCCTTAGCGAAAGGCTTCTTGAAGGGAAAGATGTAACTCTGTGAGACGAATTAACAGAACACAGAGCAGTTTCTCAGAAAGCTTCTTTCCAGTTTTGAACGGACGATATTTCCTTTTTCACCATAGCCCTCTATGGGCTTCCAAATATCCCTTTGCCAATTCCACAAGAACAGCCTTAGCGAAAGGCTTCTTGAAGGGAAAGATGTAACTCTGTGAGATGAATTAACAGAACACAGAGCAGTTTCTCAGAAAGCTTCTTTCCAGTTTTGAACGGAAGATATTTCCTTTTTCACCATAGCCCTCTATGGGCTTCCAAATATCCCTTTGCCAATTCCACAAGAACAGCCTTAGCGAAAGGCTTCTTGAAGGGAAAGATGTAACTCTGTGAGATGAATTAACAGAACACAGAGCAGTTTCTCAGAAAGCTTCTTTCCAGTTTTGAACGGAAGGTATTTCCTTTTTCACCATAGCCCTCTATGGGCTTCCAAATATCCCTTTGCCAATTCCACAAGAACAGCCTTAGCGAAAGGCTTCTTGAAGGGAAAGATGTAACTCTGTGAGATGAATTAACAGAACACAGAGCAGTTTCTCAGAAAGCTTCTTTCCAGTTTTGAACGGAAGATATTTCCTTTTTCACCATAGCCCTCTATGGGCTTCCAAATATCCCTTTGCCAATTCCACAAGAACAGCCTTAGCGAAAGGCTTCTTGAAGGGAAAGATGTAACTCTGTGAGATGAATTAACAGAACACAGAGCAGTTTCTCAGAAAGCTTCTTTCCAGTTTTGAACGGAAGATATTTCCTTTTTCACCATAGCCCTCTATGGGCTTCCAAATATCCCTTTGCCAACTCCACAAGAACAGCCTTAGCGAAAGGCTTCTTGAAGGGAAAGATGTAACTCTGTGAGATGAATTAACAGAACACAGAGCAGTTTCTCTGAAAGCTTCTTTCCAGTTTTGAACGGAAGATATTTCCTTTTTCACCATAGCCCTCTATGGGCTTCCAAATATCCCTTTGCCAATTCCACAAGAACAGCCTTAGCGAAAGGCTTCTTGAAGGGAAAGATGTAACTCTGTGAGATGAATTAACAGAACACAGAGCAGTTTCTCAGAAAGCTTCTTTCCAGTTTTGAACGGAAGATATTTCCTTTTTCACCATAGCCCTCTATGGGCTTCCAAATATCCCTTTGCCAATTCCACAAGAACAGCCTTAGCGAAAGGCTTCTTGAAGGGAAAGATGTAACTCTGTGAGATGAATTAACAGAACACAGAGCAGTTTCTCAGAAAGCTTCTTTCCAGTTTTGAACGGAAGATATTTCCTTTTTCACCATAGCCCTCTATGGGCTTCCAAATATCCCTTTGCCAATTCCACAAGAACAGCCTTAGCGAAAGGCTTCTTGAAGGGAAAGATGTAACTCTGTGAGATGAATTAACAGAACACAGAGCAGTTTCTCAGAAAGCTTCTTTCCAGTTTTGAACGGAAGATATTTCCTTTTTCACCATAGCCCTCTATGGGCTTCCAAATATCCCTTTGCCAACTCCACAAGAACAGCCTTAGCGAAAGGCTTCTTGAAGGGAAAGATGTAACTCTGTGAGATGAATTAACAGAACACAGAGCAGTTTCTCTGAAAGCTTCTTTCCAGTTTTGAACGGAAGATATTTCCTTTTTCACCATAGCCCTCTATGGGCTTCCAAATATCCCTTTGCCAATTCCACAAGAACAGCCTTAGCGAAAGGCTTCTTGAAGGGAAAGATGTAACTCTGTGAGATGAATTAACAGAACACAGAGCAGTTTCTCAGAAAGCTTCTTTCCAGTTTTGAACGGAAGATATTTCCTTTTTCACCATAGCCCTCTATGGGCTTCCAAATATCCCTTTGCCAATTCCACAAGAACAGCCTTAGCGAAAGGCTTCTTGAAGGGAAAGATGTAACTCTGTGAGATGAATTAACAGAACACAGAGCAGTTTCTCAGAAAGCTTCTTTCCAGTTTTGAACGGAAGATATTTCCTTTTTCACCATAGCCCTCTATGGGCTTCCAAATATCCCTTTGCCAATTCCACAAGAACAGCCTTAGCGAAAGGCTTCTTGAAGGGAAAGATGTAACTCTGTGAGATGAATTAACAGAACACAGAGCAGTTTCTCAGAAAGCTTCTTTCCAGTTTTGAACGGAAGATATTTCCTTTTTCACCATAGCCCTCTATGGGCTTCCAAATATCCCTTTGCCAACTCCACAAGAACAGCCTTAGCGAAAGGCTTCTTGAAGGGAAAGATGTAACTCTGTGAGATGAATTAACAGAACACAGAGCAGTTTCTCAGAAAGCTTCTTTCCAGTTTTGAACGGAAGATATTTCCTTTTTCACCATAGCCCTCTATGGGCTTCCAAATATCCCTTTGCCAATTCCACAAGAACAGCCTTAGCGAAAGGCTTCTTGAAGGGAAAGATGTAACTCTGTGAGATGAATTAACAGAACACAGAGCAGTTTCTCAGAAAGCTTCTTTCCAGTTTTGAACGGAAGATATTTCCTTTTTCACCATAGCCCTCTATGGGCTTCCAAATATCCCTTTGCCAATTCCACAAGAACAGCCTTAGCGAAAGGCTTCTTGAAGGGAAAGATGTAACTCTGTGAGATGAATTAACAGAACACAGAGCAGTTTCTCAGAAAGCTTCTTTCCAGTTTTGAACGGACGATATTTCCTTTTTCACCATAGCCCTCTATGGGCTTCCAAATATCCCTTTGCCAATTCCACAAGAACAGCCTTAGCGAAAGGCTTCTTGAAGGGAAAGATGTAACTCTGTGAGATGAATTAACAGAACACAGAGCAGTTTCTCAGAAAGCTTCTTTCCAGTTTTGAACGGAAGATATTTCCTTTTTCACCATAGCCCTCTATGGGCTTCCAAATATCCCTTTGCCAATTCCACAAGAACAGCCTTAGCGAAAGGCTTCTTGAAGGGAAAGATGTAACTCTGTGAGATGAATTAACAGAACACAGAGCAGTTTCTCAGAAAGCTTCTTTCCAGTTTTGAACGGAAGATATTTCCTTTTTCACCATAGCCCTCTATGGGCTTCCAAATATCCCTTTGCCAATTCCACAAGAACAGCCTTAGCGAAAGGCTTCTTGAAGGGAAAGATGTAACTCTGTGAGATGAATTAACAGAACACAGAGCAGTTTCTCAGAAAGCTTCTTTCCAGTTTTGAACGGAAGATATTTCCTTTTTCACCATAGCCCTCTATGGGCTTCCAAATATCCCTTTGCCAACTCCACAAGAACAGCCTTAGCGAAAGGCTTCTTGAAGGGAAAGATGTAACTCTGTGAGATGAATTAACAGAACACAGAGCAGTTTCTCTGAAAGCTTCTTTCCAGTTTTGAACGGAAGATATTTCCTTTTTCACCATAGCCCTCTATGGGCTTCCAAATATCCCTTTGCCAATTCCACAAGAACAGCCTTAGCGAAAGGCTTCTTGAAGGGAAAGATGTAACTCTGTGAGATGAATTAACAGAACACAGAGCAGTTTCTCAGAAAGCTTCTTTCCAGTTTTGAACGGAAGATATTTCCTTTTTCACCATAGCCCTCTATGGGCTTCCAAATATCCCTTTGCCAATTCCACAAGAACAGCCTTAGCGAAAGGCTTCTTGAAGGGAAAGATGTAACTCTGTGAGATGAATTAACAGAACACAGAGCAGTTTCTCAGAAAGCTTCTTTCCAGTTTTGAACGGAAGATATTTCCTTTTTCACCATAGCCCTCTATGGGCTTCCAAATATCCCTTTGCCAATTCCACAAGAACAGCCTTAGCGAAAGGCTTCTTGAAGGGAAAGATGTAACTCTGTGAGATGAATTAACAGAACACAGAGCAGTTTCTCAGAAAGCTTCTTTCCAGTTTTGAACGGAAGATATTTCCTTTTTCACCATAGCCCTCTATGGGCTTCCAAATATCCCTTTGCCAATTCCACAAGAACAGCCTTAGCGAAAGGCTTCTTGAAGGGAAAGATGTAACTCTGTGAGATGAATTAACAGAACACAGAGCAGTTTCTCAGAAAGCTTCTTTCCAGTTTTGAACGGAAGATATTTCCTTTTTCACCATAGCCCTCTATGGGCTTCCAAATATCCCTTTGCCAATTCCACAAGAACAGCCTTAGCGAAAGGCTTCTTGAAGGGAAAGATGTAACTCTGTGAGATGAATTAACAGAACACAGAGCAGTTTCTCAGAAAGCTTCTTTCCAGTTTTGAACGGAAGATATTTCCTTTTTCACCATAGCCCTCTATGGGCTTCCAAATATCCCTTTGCCAATTCCACAAGAACAGCCTTAGCGAAAGGCTTCTTGAAGGGAAAGATGTAACTCTGTGAGATGAATTAACAGAACACAGAGCAGTTTCTCAGAAAGCTTCTTTCCAGTTTTGAACGGAAGATATTTCCTTTTTCACCATAGCCCTCTATGGGCTTCCAAATATCCCTTTGCCAATTCCACAAGAACAGCCTTAGCGAAAGGCTTCTTGAAGGGAAAGATGTAACTCTGTGAGATGAATTAACAGAACACAGAGCAGTTTCTCAGAAAGCTTCTTTCCAGTTTTGAACGGACGATATTTCCTTTTTCACCATAGCCCTCTATGGGCTTCCAAATATCCCTTTGCCAATTCCACAAGAACAGCCTTAGCGAAAGGCTTCTTGAAGGGACAGATGTAACTCTGTGAGATGAATTAACAGAACACAGAGCAGTTTCTCAGAAAGCTTCTTTCCAGTTTTGAACGGAAGATATTTCCTTTTTCACCATAGCCCTCTATGGGCTTCCAAATATCCCTTTGCCAATTCCACAAGAACAGCCTTAGCGAAAGGCTTCTTGAAGGGAAAGATGTAACTCTGTGAGATGAATTAACAGAACACAGAGCAGTTTCTCAGAAAGCTTCTTTCCAGTTTTGAACGGAAGATATTTCCTTTTTCACCATAGCCCTCTATGGGCTTCCAAATATCCCTTTGCCAAGTCCACAAGAACAGCCTTAGCGAAAGGCTTCTTGAAGGGAAAGATGTAACTCTGTGAGATGAATTAACAGAACACAGAGCAGTTTCTCAGAAAGCTTCTTTCCAGTTTTGAACGGAAGATATTTCCTTTTTCACCATAGCCCTCTATGGGCTTCCAAATATCCCTTTGCCAATTCCACAAGAACAGCCTTAGCGAAAGGCTTCTTGAAGGGAAAGATGTAACTCTGTGAGATGAATTAACAGAACACAGAGCAGTTTCTCAGAAAGCTTCTTTCCAGTTTTGAACGGAAGATATTTCCTTTTTCACCATAGCCCTCTATGGGCTTCCAAATATCCCTTTGCCAATTCCACAAGAACAGCCTTAGCGAAAGGCTTCTTGAAGGGAAAGATGTAACTCTGTGAGATGAATTAACAGAACACAGAGCAGTTTCTCAGAAAGCTTCTTTCCAGTTTTGAACGGAAGATATTTCCTTTTTCACCATAGCCCTCTATGGGCTTCCAAATATCCCTTTGCCAATTCCACAAGAACAGCCTTAGCGAAAGGCTTCTTGAAGGGAAAGATGTAACTCTGTGAGATGAATTAACAGAACACAGAGCAGTTTCTCAGAAAGCTTCTTTCCAGTTTTGAACGGAAGATATTTCCTTTTTCACCATAGCCCTCTATGGGCTTCCAAATATCCCTTTGCCAACTCCACAAGAACAGCCTTAGCGAAAGGCTTCTTGAAGGGAAAGATGTAACTCTGTGAGATGAATTAACAGAACACAGAGCAGTTTCTCAGAAAGCTTCTTTCCAGTTTTGAACGGAAGATATTTCCTTTTTCACCATAGCCCTCTATGGGCTTCCAAATATCCCTTTGCCAATTCCACAAGAACAGCCTTAGCGAAAGGCTTCTTGAAGGGAAAGATGTAACTCTGTGAGATGAATTAACAGAACACAGAGCAGTTTCTCAGAAAGCTTCTTTCCAGTTTTGAACGGAAGATATTTCCTTTTTCACCATAGCCCTCTATGGGCTTCCAAATATCCCTTTGCCAATTCCACAAGAACAGCCTTAGCGAAAGGCTTCTTGAAGGGAAAGATGTAACTCTGTGAGATGAATTAACAGAACACAGAGCAGTTTCTCAGAAAGCTTCTTTCCAGTTTTGAACGGAAGATATTTCCTTTTTCACCATAGCCCTCTATGGGCTTCCAAATATCCCTTTGCCAATTCCACAAGAACAGCCTTAGCGAAAGGCTTCTTGAAGGGAAAGATGTAACTCTGTGAGATGAATTAACAGAACACAGAGCAGTTTCTCAGAAAGCTTCTTTCCAGTTTTGAACGGAAGATATTTCCTTTTTCACCATAGCCCTCTATGGGCTTCCAAATATCCCTTTGCCAACTCCACAAGAACAGCCTTAGCGAAAGGCTTCTTGAAGGGAAAGATGTAACTCTGTGAGATGAATTAACAGAACACAGAGCAGTTTCTCTGAAAGCTTCTTTCCAGTTTTGAACGGAAGATATTTCCTTTTTCACCATAGCCCTCTATGGGCTTCCAAATATCCCTTTGCCAATTCCACAAGAACAGCCTTAGCGAAAGGCTTCTTGAAGGGAAAGATGTAACTCTGTGAGATGAATTAACAGAACACAGAGCAGTTTCTCAGAAAGCTTCTTTCCAGTTTTGAACGGAAGATATTTCCTTTTTCACCATAGCCCTCTATGGGCTTCCAAATATCCCTTTGCCAATTCCACAAGAACAGCCTTAGCGAAAGGCTTCTTGAAGGGAAAGATGTAACTCTGTGAGATGAATTAACAGAACACAGAGCAGTTTCTCAGAAAGCTTCTTTCCAGTTTTGAACGGAAGATATTTCCTTTTTCACCATAGCCCTCTATGGGCTTCCAAATATCCCTTTGCCAATTCCACAAGAACAGCCTTAGCGAAAGGCTTCTTGAAGGGAAAGATGTAACTCTGTGAGATGAATTAACAGAACACAGAGCAGTTTCTCAGAAAGCTTCTTTCCAGTTTTGAACGGAAGATATTTCCTTTTTCACCATAGCCCTCTATGGGCTTCCAAATATCCCTTTGCCAACTCCACAAGAACAGCCTTAGCGAAAGGCTTCTTGAAGGGAAAGATGTAACTCTGTGAGATGAATTAACAGAACACAGAGCAGTTTCTCAGAAAGCTTCTTTCCAGTTTTGAACGGAAGATATTTCCTTTTTCACAATAGCCCTCTATGGGCTTCCAAATATCCCTTTGCCAATTCCACAAGAACAGCCTTAGCGAAAGGCTTCTTGAAGGGAAAGATGTAACTCTGTGAGATGAATTAACAGAACACAGAGCAGTTTCTCAGAAAGCTTCTTTCCAGTTTTGAACGGAAGATATTTCCTTTTTCACCATAGCCCTCTATGGGCTTCCAAATATCCCTTTGCCAATTCCACAAGAACAGCCTTAGCGAAAGGCTTCTTGAAGGGAAAGATGTAACTCTGTGAGATGAATTAACAGAACACAGAGCAGTTTCTCAGAAAGCTTCTTTCCAGTTTTGAACGGACGATATTTCCTTTTTCACCATAGCCCTCTATGGGCTTCCAAATATCCCTTTGCCAATTCCACAAGAACAGCCTTAGCGAAAGGCTTCTTGAAGGGAAAGATGTAACTCTGTGAGATGAATTAACAGAACACAGAGCAGTTTCTCAGAAAGCTTCTATCCAGTTTTGAACGGAAGATATTTCCTTTTTCACCATAGCCCTCTATGGGCTTCCAAATATCCCTTTGCCAATTCCACAAGAACAGCCTTAGCGAAAGGCTTCTTGAAGGGAAAGATGTAACTCTGTGAGATGAATTAACAGAACACAGAGCAGTTTCTCAGAAAGCTTCTTTCCAGTTTTGAACGGAAGATATTTCCTTTTTCACCATAGCCCTCTATGGGCTTCCAAATATCCCTTTGCCAATTCCACAAGAACAGCCTTAGCGAAAGGCTTCTTGAAGGGAAAGATGTAACTCTGTGAGATGAATTAACAGAACACAGAGCAGTTTCTCAGAAAGCTTCTTTCCAGTTTTGAACGGAAGATATTTCCTTTTTCACCATAGCCCTCTATGGGCTTCCAAATATCCCTTTGCCAATTCCACAAGAACAGCCTTAGCGAAAGGCTTCTTGAAGGGAAAGATGTAACTCTGTGAGATGAATTAACAGAACACAGAGCAGTTTCTCAGAAAGCTTCTTTCCAGTTTTGAACGGAAGATATTTCCTTTTTCACCGTAGCCCTCTATGGGCTTCCAAATATCCCTTTGCCAATTCCACAAGAACAGCCTTAGCGAAAGGCTTCTTGAAGGGAAAGATGTAACTCTGTGAGATGAATTAACAGAACACAGAGCAGTTTCTCAGAAAGCTTCTTTCCAGTTTTGAACGGAAGATATTTCCTTTTTCACCATAGCCCTCTATGGGCTTCCAAATATCCCTTTGCCAATTCCACAAGAACAGCCTTAGCGAAAGGCTTCTTGAAGGGAAAGATGTAACTCTGTGAGATGAATTAACAGAACACAGAGCAGTTTCTCAGAAAGCTTCTTTCCAGTTTTGAAGGGAAGATATTTCCTTTTTCACCATAGCCCTCTATGGGCTTCCAAATATCCCTTTGCCAATTCCACAAGAACAGCCTTAGCGAAAGGCTTCTTGAAGGGAAAGATGTAACCCTGTGAGATGAATTAACAGAACACCGAGCAGTTTCTCAGAAAGCTTCTTTCCAGTTTTGAACGGAAGATATTTCCTTTTTCACCATAGCCCTCTATGGGCTTCCAAATATCCCTTTGCCAATTCCACAAGAACAGCCTTAGCGAAAGGCTTCTTGAAGGGAAAGATGTAACTCTGTGAGATGAATTAACAGAACACAGAGCAGTTTCTCAGAAAGCTTCTTTCCAGTTTTGAACGGAAGATATTTCCTTTTTCACCATAGCCCTCTATGGGCTTCCAAATATCCGTTTGCCAACTCCACAAGAACAGCCTTAGCGAAAGTCTTCTTGAAGGGAAAGATGTAACTCTGTGAGATGAATTAACAGAACACAGAGCAGTTTCTCAGAAAGCTTCTTTCCAGTTTTGAACGGAAGATATTTCCTTTTTCACCATAGCCCTCTATGGGCTTCCAAATATCCCTTTGCCAATTCCACAAGAACAGCCTTAGCGAAAGGCTTCTTGAAGGGAAAGATGTAACTCTGTGAGATGAATTAACAGAACACAGAGCAGTTTCTCAGAAAGCTTCTTTCCAGTTTTGAACGGAAGATATTTCCTTTTTCACCATAGCCCTCTATGGGCTTCCAAATATCCCTTTGCCAATTCCACAAGAACAGCCTTAGCGAAAGGCTTCTTGAAGGGAAAGATGTAACTCTGTGAGATGAATTAACAGAACACAGAGCAGTTTCTCAGAAAGCTTCTTTCCAGTTTTGAACGGAAGATATTTCCTTTTTCACCATAGCCCTCTATGGGCTTCCAAATATCCCTTTGCCAATTCCACAAGAACAGCCTTAGCGAAAGGCTTCTTGAAGGGAAAGATGTAACTCTGTGAGATGAATTAACAGAACACAGAGCAGTTTCTCAGAAAGCTTCTTTCCAGTTTTGAACGGAAGATATTTCCTTTTTCACCATAGCCCTCTATGGGCTTCCAAATATCCCTTTGCCAATTCCACAAGAACAGCCTTAGCGAAAGGCTTCTTGAAGGGAAAGATGTAACTCTGTGAGATGAATTAACAGAACACAGAGCAGTTTCTCAGAAAGCTTCTTTCCAGTTTTGAACGGACGATATTTCCTTTTTCACCATAGCCCTCTATGGGCTTCCAAATATCCCTTTGCCAATTCCACAAGAACAGCCTTAGCGAAAGGCTTCTTGAAGGGAAAGATGTAACTCTGTGAGATGAATTAACAGAACACAGAGCAGTTTCTCAGAAAGCTTCTTTCCAGTTTTGAACGGAAGATATTTCCTTTTTCACCATAGCCCTCTATGGGCTTCCAAATATCCCTTTGCCAATTCCACAAGAACAGCCTTAGCGAAAGGCTTCTTGAAGGGAAAGATGTAACTCTGTGAGATGAATTAACAGAACACAGAGCAGTTTCTCAGAAAGCTTCTTTCCAGTTTTGAACGGAAGATATTTCCTTTTTCACCATAGCCCTCTATGGGCTTCCAAATATCCCTTTGCCAATTCCACAAGAACAGCCTTAGCGAAAGGCTTCTTGAAGGGAAAGATGTAACTCTGTGAGATGAATTAACAGAACACAGAGCAGTTTCTCAGAAAGCTTCTTTCCAGTTTTGAACGGAAGATATTTCCTTTTTCACCATAGCCCTCTATGGGCTTCCAAATATCCCTTTGCCAATTCCACAAGAACAGCCTTAGCGAAAGGCTTCTTGAAGGGAAAGATGTAACTCTGTGAGATGAATTAACAGAACACAGAGCAGTTTCTCAGAAAGCTTCTTTCCAGTTTTGAACGGAAGATATTTCCTTTTTCACCATAGCCCTCTATGGGCTTCCAAATATCCCTTTGCCAACTCCACAAGAACAGCCTTAGCGAAAGGCTTCTTGAAGGGAAAGATGTAACTCTGTGAGATGAATTAACAGAACACAGAGCAGTTTCTCAGAAAGCTTCTTTCCAGTTTTGAACGGAAGATATTTCCTTTTTCACCATAGCCCTCTATGGGCTTCCAAATATCCCTTTGCCAATTCCACAAGAACAGCCTTAGCGAAAGGCTTCTTGAAGGGAAAGATGTAACTCTGTGAGATGAATTAACAGAACACAGAGCAGTTTCTCAGAAAGCTTCTTTCCAGTTTTGAACGGAAGATATTTCCTTTTTCACCATAGCCCTCTATGGGCTTCCAAATATCCCTTTGCCAATTCCACAAGAACAGCCTTAGCGAAAGGCTTCTTGAAGGGAAAGATGTAACTCTGTGAGATGAATTAACAGAACACAGAGCAGTTTCTCAGAAAGCTTCTTTCCAGTTTTGAACGGAAGATATTTCCTTTTTCACCATAGCCCTCTATGGGCTTCCAAATATCCCTTTGCCAATTCCACAAGAACAGCCTTAGCGAAAGGCTTCTTGAAGGGAAAGATGTAACTCTGTGAGATGAATTAACAGAACACAGAGCAGTTTCTCAGAAAGCTTCTTTCCAGTTTTGAACGGAAGATATTTCCTTTTTCACCATAGCCCTCTATGGGCTTCCAAATAGCCCTTTGCCAATTCCACAAGAACAGCCTTAGCGAAAGGCTTCTTGAAGGGAAAGATGTAACTCTGTGAGATGAATTAACAGAACACAGAGCAGTTTCTCAGAAAGCTTCTTTCCAGTTTTGAACGGAAGATATTTCCTTTTTCACCATAGCCCTCTATGGGCTTCCAAATATCCCTTTGCCAATTCCACAAGAACAGCCTTAGCGAAAGGCTTCTTGAAGGGAAAGATGTAACTCTGTGAGATGAATTAACAGAACACAGAGCAGTTTCTCAGAAAGCTTCTTTCCAGTTTTGAACGGAAGATATTTCCTTTTTCACCATAGCCCTCTATGGGCTTCCAAATATCCCTTTGCCAACTCCACAAGAACAGCCTTAGCGAAAGGCTTCTTGAAGGGAAAGATGTAACTCTGTGAGATGAATTAACAGAACACAGAGCAGTTTCTCAGAAAGCTTCTTTCCAGTTTTGAACGGAAGATATTTCCTTTTTCACCATAGCCCTCTATGGGCTTCCAAATATCCCTTTGCCAATTCCACAAGAACAGCCTTAGCGAAAGGCTTCTTGAAGGGAAAGATGTAACTCTGTGAGATGAATTAACAGAACACAGAGCAGTTTCTCAGAAAGCTTCTTTCCAGTTTTGAACGGAAGATATTTCCTTTTTCACCATAGCCCTCTATGGGCTTCCAAATATCCCTTTGCCAATTCCACAAGAACAGCCTTAGCGAAAGGCTTCTTGAAGGGAAAGATGTAACTCTGTGAGATGAATTAACAGAACACAGAGCAGTTTCTCAGAAAGCTTCTTTCCAGTTTTGAACGGAAGATATTTCCTTTTTCACCATAGCCCTCTATGGGCTTCCAAATATCCCTTTGCCAATTCCACAAGAACAGCCTTAGCGAAAGGCTTCTTGAAGGGAAAGATGTAACTCTGTGAGATGAATTAACAGAACACAGAGCAGTTTCTCAGAAAGCTTCTTTCCAGTTTTGAACGGAAGATATTTCCTTTTTCACCATAGCCCTCTATGGGCTTCCAAATATCCCTTTGCCAATTCCACAAGAACAGCCTTAGCGAAAGGCTTCTTGAAGGGAAAGATGTAACTCTGTGAGATGAATTAACAGAACACAGAGCAGTTTCTCAGAAAGCTTCTTTCCAGTTTTGAACGGAAGATATTTCCTTTTTCACCATAGCCCTCTATGGGCTTCCAAATATCCCTTTGCCAATTCCACAAGAACAGCCTTAGCGAAAGGCTTCTTGAAGGGAAAGATGTAACTCTGTGAGATGAATTAACAGAACACAGAGCAGTTTCTCAGAAAGCTTCTTTCCAGTTTTGAACGGAAGATATTTCCTTTTTCACCATAGCCCTCTATGGGCTTCCAAATATCCCTTTGCCAACTCCACAAGAACAGCCTTAGCGAAAGGCTTCTTGAAGGGAAAGATGTAACTCTGTGAGATGAATTAACAGAACACAGAGCAGTTTCTCTGAAAGCTTCTTTCCAGTTTTGAACGGAAGATATTTCCTTTTTCACCATAGCCCTCTATGGGCTTCCAAATATCCCTTTGCCAATTCCACAAGAACAGCCTTAGCGAAAGGCTTCTTGAAGGGAAAGATGTAACTCTGTGAGATGAATTAACAGAACACAGAGCAGTTTCTCAGAAAGCTTCTTTCCAGTTTTGAACGGAAGATATTTCCTTTTTCACCATAGCCCTCTATGGGCTTCCAAATATCCCTTTGCCAATTCCACAAGAACAGCCTTAGCGAAAGGCTTCTTGAAGGGAAAGATGTAACTCTGTGAGATGAATTAACAGAACACAGAGCAGTTTCTCAGAAAGCTTCTTTCCAGTTTTGAACGGAAGATATTTCCTTTTTCACCATAGCCCTCTATGGGCTTCCAAATATCCCTTTGCCAATTCCACAAGAACAGCCTTAGCGAAAGGCTTCTTGAAGGGAAAGATGTAACTCTGTGAGATGAATTAACAGAACACAGAGCAGTTTCTCAGAAAGCTTCTTTCCAGTTTTGAACGGAAGATATTTCCTTTTTCACCATAGCCCTCTATGGGCTTCCAAATATCCCTTTGCCAACTCCACAAGAACAGCCTTAGCGAAAGGCTTCTTGAAGGGAAAGATGTAACTCTGTGAGATGAATTAACAGAACACAGAGCAGTTTCTCAGAAAGCTTCTTTCCAGTTTTGAACGGAAGATATTTCCTTTTTCACCATAGCCCTCTATGGGCTTCCAAATATCCCTTTGCCAATTCCACAAGAACAGCCTTAGCGAAAGGCTTCTTGAAGGGAAAGATGTAACTCTGTGAGATGAATTAACAGAACACAGAGCAGTTTCTCAGAAAGCTTCTTTCCAGTTTTGAACGGAAGATATTTCCTTTTTCACCATAGCCCTCTATGGGCTTCCAAATATCCCTTTGCCAATTCCACAAGAACAGCCTTAGCGAAAGGCTTCTTGAAGGGAAAGATGTAACTCTGTGAGATGAATTAACAGAACACAGAGCAGTTTCTCAGAAAGCTTCTTTCCAGTTTTGAACGGACGATATTTCCTTTTTCACCATAGCCCTCTATGGGCTTCCAAATATCCCTTTGCCAATTCCACAAGAACAGCCTTAGCGAAAGGCTTCTTGAAGGGAAAGATGTAACTCTGTGAGATGAATTAACAGAACACAGAGCAGTTTCTCAGAAAGCTTCTATCCAGTTTTGAACGGAAGATATTTCCTTTTTCACCATAGCCCTCTATGGGCTTCCAAATATCCCTTTGCCAATTCCACAAGAACAGCCTTAGCGAAAGGCTTCTTGAAGGGAAAGATGTAACTCTGTGAGATGAATTAACAGAACACAGAGCAGTTTCTCAGAAAGCTTCTTTCCAGTTTTGAACGGAAGATATTTCCTTTTTCACCATAGCCCTCTATGGGCTTCCAAATATCCCTTTGCCAATTCCACAAGAACAGCCTTAGCGAAAGGCTTCTTGAAGGGAAAGATGTAACTCTGTGAGATGAATTAACAGAACACAGAGCAGTTTCTCAGAAAGCTTCTTTCCAGTTTTGAACGGAAGATATTTCCTTTTTCACCATAGCCCTCTATGGGCTTCCAAATATCCCTTTGCCAATTCCACAAGAACAGCCTTAGCGAAAGGCTTCTTGAAGGGAAAGATGTAACTCTGTGAGATGAATTAACAGAACACAGAGCAGTTTCTCAGAAAGCTTCTTTCCAGTTTTGAACGGAAGATATTTCCTTTTTCACCATAGCCCTCTATGGGCTTCCAAATATCCCTTTGCCAATTCCACAAGAACAGCCTTAGCGAAAGGCTTCTTGAAGGGAAAGATGTAACTCTGTGAGATGAATTAACAGAACACAGAGCAGTTTCTCAGAAAGCTTCTTTCCAGTTTTGAACGGAAGATATTTCCTTTTTCACCATAGCCCTCTATGGGCTTCCAAATATCCCTTTGCCAATTCCACAAGAACAGCCTTAGCGAAAGGCTTCTTGAAGGGAAA
Source organism: Chlorocebus sabaeus (assembly GCF_047675955.1). Classification (NCBI taxonomy): domain Eukaryota; kingdom Metazoa; phylum Chordata; class Mammalia; order Primates; family Cercopithecidae; genus Chlorocebus; species Chlorocebus sabaeus. The sequence continues at coordinate 90,910 of NW_027327934.1, forward strand.
GATGTAACTCTGTGAGATGAATTAACAGAACACAGAGCAGTTTCTCAGAAAGCTTCTTTCCAGTTTTGAACGGAAGATATTTCCTTTTTCACCATAGCCCTCTATGGGCTTCCAACTATCCCTTTGCCAATTCCACAAGAACAGCCTTAGCGAAAGGCTTCTTGAAGGGAAAGATGTAACTCTGTGAGATGAATTAACAGAACACAGAGCAGTTTCTCAGAAAGCTTCTTTCCAGTTTTGAACGGAAGATATTTCCTTTTTCACCATAGCCCTCTATGGGCTTCCAAATATCCCTTTGCCAATTCCACAAGAACAGCCTTAGCGAAAGGCTTCTTGAAGGGAAAGATGTAACTCTGTGAGATGAATTAACAGAACACAGAGCAGTTTCTCAGAAAGCTTCTTTCCAGTTTTGAACGGAAGATATTTCCTTTTTCACCATAGCCCTCTATGGGCTTCCAAATATCCCTTTGCCAATTCCACAAGAACAGCCTTAGCGAAAGGCTTCTTGAAGGGAAAGATGTAACTCTGTGAGACGAATTAACAGAACACAGAGCAGTTTCTCAGAAAGCTTCTTTCCAGTTTTGAACGGACGATATTTCCTTTTTCACCATAGCCCTCTATGGGCTTCCAAATATCCCTTTGCCAATTCCACAAGAACAGCCTTAGCGAAAGGCTTCTTGAAGGGAAAGATGTAACTCTGTGAGATGAATTAACAGAACACAGAGCAGTTTCTCAGAAAGCTTCTTTCCAGTTTTGAACGGAAGATATTTCCTTTTTCACCATAGCCCTCTATGGGCTTCCAAATATCCCTTTGCCAATTCCACAAGAACAGCCTTAGCGAAAGGCTTCTTGAAGGGAAAGATGTAACTCTGTGAGATGAATTAACAGAACACAGAGCAGTTTCTCAGAAAGCTTCTTTCCAGTTTTGAACGGAAGATATTTCCTTTTTCACCATAGCCCTCTATGGGCTTCCAAATATCCCTTTGCCAATTCCACAAGAACAGCCTTAGCGAAAGGCTTCTTGAAGGGAAAGATGTAACTCTGTGAGATGAATTAACAGAACACAGAGCAGTTTCTCAGAAAGCTTCTTTCCAGTTTTGAACGGAAGATATTTCCTTTTTCACCATAGCCCTCTATGGGCTTCCAAATATCCCTTTGCCAATTCCACAAGAACAGCCTTAGCGAAAGGCTTCTTGAAGGGAAAGATGTAACTCTGTGAGATGAATTAACAGAACACAGAGCAGTTTCTCAGAAAGCTTCTTTCCAGTTTTGAACGGAAGATATTTCCTTTTTCACCATAGCCCTCTATGGGCTTCCAAATATCCCTTTGCCAACTCCACAAGAACAGCCTTAGCGAAAGGCTTCTTGAAGGGAAAGATGTAACTCTGTGAGATGAATTAACAGAACACAGAGCAGTTTCTCTGAAAGCTTCTTTCCAGTTTTGAACGGAAGATATTTCCTTTTTCACCATAGCCCTCTATGGGCTTCCAAATATCCCTTTGCCAATTCCACAAGAACAGCCTTAGCGAAAGGCTTCTTGAAGGGAAAGATGTAACTCTGTGAGATGAATTAACAGAACACAGAGCAGTTTCTCAGAAAGCTTCTTTCCAGTTTTGAACGGAAGATATTTCCTTTTTCACCATAGCCCTCTATGGGCTTCCAAATATCCCTTTGCCAATTCCACAAGAACAGCCTTAGCGAAAGGCTTCTTGAAGGGAAAGATGTAACTCTGTGAGATGAATTAACAGAACACAGAGCAGTTTCTCAGAAAGCTTCTTTCCAGTTTTGAACGGAAGATATTTCCTTTTTCACCATAGCCCTCTATGGGCTTCCAAATATCCCTTTGCCAATTCCACAAGAACAGCCTTAGCGAAAGGCTTCTTGAAGGGAAAGATGTAACTCTGTGAGATGAATTAACAGAACACAGAGCAGTTTCTCAGAAAGCTTCTTTCCAGTTTTGAACGGAAGATATTTCCTTTTTCACCATAGCCCTCTATGGGCTTCCAAATATCCCTTTGCCAACTCCACAAGAACAGCCTTAGCGAAAGGCTTCTTGAAGGGAAAGATGTAACTCTGTGAGATGAATTAACAGAACACAGAGCAGTTTCTCAGAAAGCTTCTTTCCAGTTTTGAACGGAAGATATTTCCTTTTTCACCATAGCCCTCTATGGGCTTCCAAATATCCCTTTGCCAATTCCACAAGAACAGCCTTAGCGAAAGGCTTCTTGAAGGGAAAGATGTAACTCTGTGAGATGAATTAACAGAACACAGAGCAGTTTCTCAGAAAGCTTCTTTCCAGTTTTGAACGGAAGATATTTCCTTTTTCACCATAGCCCTCTATGGGCTTCCAAATATCCCTTTGCCAATTCCACAAGAACAGCCTTAGCGAAAGGCTTCTTGAAGGGAAAGATGTAACTCTGTGAGATGAATTAACAGAACACAGAGCAGTTTCTCAGAAAGCTTCTTTCCAGTTTTGAACGGACGATATTTCCTTTTTCACCATAGCCCTCTATGGGCTTCCAAATATCCCTTTGCCAATTCCACAAGAACAGCCTTAGCGAAAGGCTTCTTGAAGGGAAAGATGTAACTCTGTGAGATGAATTAACAGAACACAGAGCAGTTTCTCAGAAAGCTTCTATCCAGTTTTGAACGGAAGATATTTCCTTTTTCACCATAGCCCTCTATGGGCTTCCAAATATCCCTTTGCCAATTCCACAAGAACAGCCTTAGCGAAAGGCTTCTTGAAGGGAAAGATGTAACTCTGTGAGATGAATTAACAGAACACAGAGCAGTTTCTCAGAAAGCTTCTTTCCAGTTTTGAACGGAAGATATTTCCTTTTTCACCATAGCCCTCTATGGGCTTCCAAATATCCCTTTGCCAATTCCACAAGAACAGCCTTAGCGAAAGGCTTCTTGAAGGGAAAGATGTAACTCTGTGAGATGAATTAACAGAACACAGAGCAGTTTCTCAGAAAGCTTCTTTCCAGTTTTGAACGGAAGATATTTCCTTTTTCACCATAGCCCTCTATGGGCTTCCAAATATCCCTTTGCCAATTCCACAAGAACAGCCTTAGCGAAAGGCTTCTTGAAGGGAAAGATGTAACTCTGTGAGATGAATTAACAGAACACAGAGCAGTTTCTCAGAAAGCTTCTTTCCAGTTTTGAACGGAAGATATTTCCTTTTTCACCATAGCCCTCTATGGGCTTCCAAATATCCCTTTGCCAATTCCACAAGAACAGCCTTAGCGAAAGGCTTCTTGAAGGGAAAGATGTAACTCTGTGAGATGAATTAACAGAACACAGAGCAGTTTCTCAGAAAGCTTCTTTCCAGTTTTGAACGGAAGATATTTCCTTTTTCACCATAGCCCTCTATGGGCTTCCAAATATCCCTTTGCCAATTCCACAAGAACAGCCTTAGCGAAAGGCTTCTTGAAGGGAAAGATGTAACTCTGTGAGATGAATTAACAGAACACAGAGCAGTTTCTCAGAAAGCTTCTTTCCAGTTTTGAACGGAAGATATTTCCTTTTTCACCATAGCCCTCTATGGGCTTCCAACTATCCCTTTGCCAATTCCACAAGAACAGCCTTAGCGAAAGGCTTCTTGAAGGGAAAGATGTAACTCTGTGAGATGAATTAACAGAACACAGAGCAGTTTCTCAGAAAGCTTCTTTCCAGTTTTGAACGGAAGATATTTCCTTTTTCACCATAGCCCTCTATGGGCTTCCAAATATCCCTTTGCCAATTCCACAAGAACAGCCTTAGCGAAAGGCTTCTTGAAGGGAAAGATGTAACTCTGTGAGATGAATTAACAGAACACAGAGCAGTTTCTCAGAAAGCTTCTTTCCAGTTTTGAACGGAAGATATTTCCTTTTTCACCATAGCCCTCTATGGGCTTCCAAATATCCCTTTGCCAATTCCACAAGAACAGCCTTAGCGAAAGGCTTCTTGAAGGGAAAGATGTAACTCTGTGAGACGAATTAACAGAACACAGAGCAGTTTCTCAGAAAGCTTCTTTCCAGTTTTGAACGGACGATATTTCCTTTTTCACCATAGCCCTCTATGGGCTTCCAAATATCCCTTTGCCAATTCCACAAGAACAGCCTTAGCGAAAGGCTTCTTGAAGGGAAAGATGTAACTCTGTGAGATGAATTAACAGAACACAGAGCAGTTTCTCAGAAAGCTTCTTTCCAGTTTTGAACGGAAGATATTTCCTTTTTCACCATAGCCCTCTATGGGCTTCCAAATATCCCTTTGCCAATTCCACAAGAACAGCCTTAGCGAAAGGCTTCTTGAAGGGAAAGATGTAACTCTGTGAGATGAATTAACAGAACACAGAGCAGTTTCTCAGAAAGCTTCTTTCCAGTTTTGAACGGAAGATATTTCCTTTTTCACCATAGCCCTCTATGGGCTTCCAAATATCCCTTTGCCAATTCCACAAGAACAGCCTTAGCGAAAGGCTTCTTGAAGGGAAAGATGTAACTCTGTGAGATGAATTAACAGAACACAGAGCAGTTTCTCAGAAAGCTTCTTTCCAGTTTTGAACGGAAGATATTTCCTTTTTCACCATAGCCCTCTATGGGCTTCCAAATATCCCTTTGCCAATTCCACAAGAACAGCCTTAGCGAAAGGCTTCTTGAAGGGAAAGATGTAACTCTGTGAGATGAATTAACAGAACACAGAGCAGTTTCTCAGAAAGCTTCTTTCCAGTTTTGAACGGAAGATATTTCCTTTTTCACCATAGCCCTCTATGGGCTTCCAAATATCCCTTTGCCAACTCCACAAGAACCGCCTTAGCGAAAGGCTTCTTGAAGGGAAAGATGTAACTCTGTGAGATGAATTAACAGAACACAGAGCAGTTTCTCAGAAAGCTTCTTTCCAGTTTTGAACGGAAGATATTTCCTTTTTCACCATAGCCCTCTATGGGCTTCCAAATATCCCTTTGCCAATTCCACAAGAACAGCCTTAGCGAAAGGCTTCTTGAAGGGAAAGATGTAACTCTGTGAGATGAATTAACAGAACACAGAGCAGTTTCTCAGAAAGCTTCTTTCCAGTTTTGAACGGAAGATATTTCCTTTTTCACCATAGCCCTCTATGGGCTTCCAAATATCCCTTTGCCAATTCCACAAGAACAGCCTTAGCGAAAGGCTTCTTGAAGGGAAAGATGTAACTCTGTGAGATGAATTAACAGAACACAGAGCAGTTTCTCAGAAAGCTTCTTTCCAGTTTTGAACGGAAGATATTTCCTTTTTCACCATAGCCCTCTATGGGCTTCCAACTATCCCTTTGCCAATTCCACAAGAACAGCCTTAGCGAAAGGCTTCTTGAAGGGAAAGATGTAACTCTGTGAGATGAATTAACAGAACACAGAGCAGTTTCTCAGAAAGCTTCTTTCCAGTTTTGAACGGAAGATATTTCCTTTTTCACCATAGCCCTCTATGGGCTTCCAAATATCCCTTTGCCAACTCCACAAGAACAGCCTTAGCGAAAGGCTTCTTGAAGGGAAAGATGTAACTCTGTGAGATGAATTAACAGAACACAGAGCAGTTTCTCAGAAAGCTTCTTTCCAGTTTTGAACGGAAGATATTTCCTTTTTCACCATAGCCCTCTATGGGCTTCCAAATATCCCTTTGCCAATTCCACAAGAACAGCCTTAGCGAAAGGCTTCTTGAAGGGAAAGATGTAACTCTGTGAGATGAATTAACAGAACACAGAGCAGTTTCTCAGAAAGCTTCTTTCCAGTTTTGAACGGAAGATATTTCCTTTTTCACCATAGCCCTCTATGGGCTTCCAAATATCCCTTTGCCAATTCCACAAGAACAGCCTTAGCGAAAGGCTTCTTGAAGGGAAAGATGTAACTCTGTGAGATGAATTAACAGAACACAGAGCAGTTTCTCAGAAAGCTTCTTTCCAGTTTTGAACGGAAGATATTTCCTTTTTCACCATAGCCCTCTATGGGCTTCCAAATATCCCTTTGCCAATTCCACAAGAACAGCCTTAGCGAAAGGCTTCTTGAAGGGAAAGATGTAACTCTGTGAGATGAATTAACAGAACACAGAGCAGTTTCTCAGAAAGCTTCTTTCCAGTTTTGAACGGAAGATATTTCCTTTTTCACCATAGCCCTCTATGGGCTTCCAAATATCCCTTTGCCAACTCCACAAGAACAGCCTTAGCGAAAGGCTTCTTGAAGGGAAAGATGTAACTCTGTGAGATGAATTAACAGAACACAGAGCAGTTTCTCAGAAAGCTTCTTTCCAGTTTTGAACGGAAGATATTTCCTTTTTCACCATAGCCCTCTATGGGCTTCCAAATATCCCTTTGCCAATTCCACAAGAACAGCCTTAGCGAAAGGCTTCTTGAAGGGAAAGATGTAACTCTGTGAGATGAATTAACAGAACACAGAGCAGTTTCTCAGAAAGCTTCTTTCCAGTTTTGAACGGAAGATATTTCCTTTTTCACCATAGCCCTCTATGGGCTTCCAAATATCCCTTTGCCAATTCCACAAGAACAGCCTTAGCGAAAGGCTTCTTGAAGGGAAAGATGTAACTCTGTGAGATGAATTAACAGAACACAGAGCAGTTTCTCTGAAAGCTTCTTTCCAGTTTTGAACGGAAGATATTTCCTTTTTCACCATAGCCCTCTATGGGCTTCCAAATATCCCTTTGCCAATTCCTCAAGAACAGCCTTAGCGAAAGGCTTCTTGAAGGGAAAGTTGTAACTCTGTGAGATGAATTAACAGAACACAGAGCAGTTTCTCAGAAAGCTTCTTTCCAGTTTTGAACGGAAGATATTTCCTTTTTCACCATAGCCCTCTATGGGCTTCCAAATATCCCTTTGCCAATTCCACAAGAACAGCCTTAGCGAAAGGCTTCTTGAAGGGAAAGATGTAACTCTGTGAGATGAATTAACAGAACACAGAGCAGTTTCTCAGAAAGCTTCTTTCCAGTTTTGAACGGAAGATATTTCCTTTTTCACCATAGCCCTCTATGGGCTTCCAAATATCCCTTTGCCAATTCCACAAGAACAGCCTTAGCGAAAGGCTTCTTGAAGGGAAAGATGTAACTCTGTGAGATGAATTAACAGAACACAGAGCAGTTTCTCAGAAAGCTTCTTTCCAGTTTTGAACGGAAGATATTTCCTTTTTCACCATAGCCCTCTATGGGCTTCCAAATATCCCTTTGCCAACTCCACAAGAACAGCCTTAGCGAAAGGCTTCTTGAAGGGAAAGATGTAACTCTGTGAGATGAATTAACAGAACACAGAGCAGTTTCTCAGAAAGCTTCTTTCCAGTTTTGAACGGAAGATATTTCCTTTTTCACCATAGCCCTCTATGGGCTTCCAACTATCCCTTTGCCAATTCCACAAGAACAGCCTTAGCGAAAGGCTTCTTGAAGGGAAAGATGTAACTCTGTGAGATGAATTAACAGAACACAGAGCAGTTTCTCAGAAAGCTTCTTTCCAGTTTTGAACGGAAGATATTTCCTTTTTCACCATAGCCCTCTATGGGCTTCCAAATATCCCTTTGCCAATTCCACAAGAACAGCCTTAGCGAAAGGCTTCTTGAAGGGAAAGATGTAACTCTGTGAGATGAATTAACAGAACACAGAGCAGTTTCTCAGAAAGCTTCTTTCCAGTTTTGAACGGAAGATATTTCCTTTTTCACCATAGCCCTCTATGGGCTTCCAAATATCCCTTTGCCAATTCCACAAGAACAGCCTTAGCGAAAGGCTTCTTGAAGGGAAAGATGTAACTCTGTGAGATGAATTAACAGAACACAGAGCAGTTTCTCAGAAAGCTTCTTTCCAGTTTTGAACGGACGATATTTCCTTTTTCACCATAGCCCTCTATGGGCTTCCAAATATCCCTTTGTCAATTCCACAAGAACAGCCTTAGCGAAAGGCTTCTTGAAGGGAAAGATGTAACTCTGTGAGATGAATTAACAGAACACAGAGCAGTTTCTCAGAAAGCTTCTTTCCAGTTTTGAACGGAAGATATTTCCTTTTTCACCATAGCCCTCTATGGGCTTCCAAATATCCCTTTGCCAATTCCACAAGAACAGCCTTAGCGAAAGGCTTCTTGAAGGGAAAGATGTAACTCTGTGAGATGAATTAACAGAACACAGAGCAGTTTCTCAGAAAGCTTCTTTCCAGTTTTGAACGGAAGATATTTCCTTTTTCACCATAGCCCTCTATGGGCTTCCAAATATCCCTTTGCCAATTCCACAAGAACAGCCTTAGCGAAAGGCTTCTTGAAGGGAAAGATGTAACTCTGTGAGATGAATTAACAGAACACAGAGCAGTTTCTCAGAAAGCTTCTTTCCAGTTTTGAACGGAAGATATTTCCTTTTTCACCATAGCCCTCTATGGGCTTCCAAATATCCCTTTGCCAATTCCACAAGAACAGCCTTAGCGAAAGGCTTCTTGAAGGGAAAGATGTAACTCTGTGAGATGAATTAACAGAACACAGAGCAGTTTCTCAGAGAGCTTCTTTCCAGTTTTGAACGGAAGATATTTCCTTTTTCACCATAGCCCTCTATGGGCTTCCAAATATCCCTTTGCCAATTCCACAAGAACAGCCTTAGCGAAAGGCTTCTTGAAGGGAAAGATGTAACTCTGTGAGATGAATTAACAGAACAGAGAGCAGTTTCTCAGAAAGCTTCTTTCCAGTTTTGAACGGAAGATATTTCCTTTTTCACCATAGCCCTCTATGGGCTTCCAAATATCCCTTTGCCAATTCCACAAGAACAGCCTTAGCGAAAGGCTTCTTGAAGGGAAAGATGTAACTCTGTGAGATGAATTAACAGAACACAGAGCAGTTTCTCAGAAAGCTTCTTTCCAATTTTGAACGGAAGATATTTCCTTTTTCACCATAGCCCTCTATGGGCTTCCAAATATCCCTTTGCCAATTCCACAAGAACAGCCTTAGCGAAAGGCTTCTTGAAGGGAAAGATGTAACTCTGTGAGATGAATTAACAGAACACAGAGCAGTTTCTCAGAAAGCTTCTTTCCAGTTTTGAACGGAAGATATTTCCTTTTTCACCATAGCCCTCTATGGGCTTCCAAATATCCCTTTGCCAATTCCACAAGAACAGCCTTAGCGAAAGGCTTCTTGAAGGGAAAGATGTAACTCTGTGAGATGAATTAACAGAACACAGGGCAGTTTCTCAGAAAGCTTCTTTCCAGTTTTGAACGGAAGATATTTCCTTTTTCACCATAGCCCTCTATGGGCTTCCAAATATCCCTTTGCCAATTCCACAAGAACAGCCTTAGCGAAAGGCTTCTTGAAGGGAAAGATGTAACTCTGTGAGATGAATTAACAGAACACAGAGCAGTTTCTCAGAAAGCTTCTTTCCAGTTTTGAACGGAAGATATTTCCTTTTTCACCATAGCCCTCTATGGGCTTCCAAATATCCCTTTGCCAACTCCACAAGAACAGCCTTAGCGAAAGGCTTCTTGAAGGGAAAGATGTAACTCTGTGAGATGAATTAACAGAACACAGAGCAGTTTCTCAGAAAGCTTCTTTCCAGTTTTGAACGGAAGATATTTCCTTTTTCACCATAGCCCTCTATGGGCTTCCAAATATCCCTTTGCCAACTCCACAAGAACAGCCTTAGCGAAAGGCTTCTTGAAGGGAAAGATGTAACTCTGTGAGATGAATTAACAGAACACAGAGCAGTTTCTCAGAAAGCTTCTTTCCAATTTTGAACGGAAGATATTTCCTTTTTCACCATAGCCCTCTATGGGCTTCCAAATATCCCTTTGCCAATTCCACAAGAACAGCCTTAGCGAAAGGCTTCTTGAAGGGAAAGATGTAACTCTGTGAGATGAATTAACAGAACACAGAGCAGTTTCTCAGAAAGCTTCTTTCCAGTTTTGAACGGAAGATATTTCCTTTTTCTCCATAGCCCTCTATGGGCTTCCAAATATCCCTTTGCCAATTCCACAAGAACAGCCTTAGCGAAAGGCTTCTTGAAGGGAAAGATGTAACTCTGTGAGATGAATTAACAGAACACAGAGCAGTTTCTCAGAAAGCTTCTTTCCAGTTTTGAACGGAAGATATTTCCTTTTTCACCATAGCCCTCTATGGGCTTCCAAATATCCCTTTGCCAATTCCACAAGAACAGCCTTAGCGAAAGGCTTCTTGAAGGGAAAGATGTAACTCTGTGAGATGAATTAACAGAACACAGAGCAGTTTCTCAGAAAGCTTCTTTCCAGTTTTGAACGGAAGATATTTAATTTTTCACCATAGCCCTCTATGGGCTTCCAAATATCCCTTTGCCAATTCCACAAGAACAGCCTTAGCGAAAGGCTTCTTGAAGGGAAAGATGTAACTCTGTGAGATGAATTAACAGAACACAGAGCAGTTTCTCAGAAAGCTTCTTTCCAGTTTTGAACGGAAGATATTTCCTTTTTCACCATAGCCCTCTATGGGCTTCCAAATATCCCTTTGCCAATTCCACAAGAACAGCCTTAGCGAAAGGCTTCTTGAAGGGAAAGATGTAACTCTGTGAGATGAATTAACAGAACACAGAGCAGTTTCTCAGAAAGCTTCTTTCCAGTTTTGAACGGAAGATATTTCCTTTTTCACCATAGCCCTCTATGGGCTTCCAAATATCCCTTTGCCAACTCCACAAGAACCGCCTTAGCGAAAGGCTTCTTGAAGGGAAAGATGTAACTCTGTGAGATGAATTAACAGAACACAGAGCAGTTTCTCAGAAAGCTTCTTTCCAGTTTTGAACGGAAGATATTTCCTTTTTCACCATAGCCCTCTATGGGCTTCCAAATATCCCTTTGCCAATTCCACAAGAACAGCCTTAGCGAAAGGCTTCTTGAAGGGAAAGATGTAACTCTGTGAGATGAATTAACAGAACACAGAGCAGTTTCTCTGAAAGCTTCTTTCCAGTTTTGAACGGAAGATATTTCCTTTTTCACCATAGCCCTCTATGGGCTTCCAAATATCCCTTTGCCAATTCCACAAGAACAGCCTTAGCGAAAGGCTTCTTGAAGGGAAAGATGTAACTCTGTGAGATGAATTAACAGAACACAGAGCAGTTTCTCAGAAAGCTTCTTTCCAGTTTTGAACGGAAGATATTTCCTTTTTCACCATAGCCCTCTATGGGCTTCCAACTATCCCTTTGCCAATTCCACAAGAACAGCCTTAGCGAAAGGCTTCTTGAAGGGAAAGATGTAACTCTGTGAGATGAATTAACAGAACACAGAGCAGTTTCTCAGAAAGCTTCTTTCCAGTTTTGAACGGAAGATATTTCCTTTTTCACCATAGCCCTCTATGGGCTTCCAAATATCCCTTTGCCAATTCCACAAGAACAGCCTTAGCGAAAGGCTTCTTGAAGGGAAAGATGTAACTCTGTGAGATGAATTAACAGAACACAGAGCAGTTTCTCAGAAAGCTTCTTTCCAGTTTTGAACGGAAGATATTTCCTTTTTCACCATAGCCCTCTATGGGCTTCCAAATATCCCTTTGCCAATTCCACAAGAACAGCCTTAGCGAAAGGCTTCTTGAAGGGAAAGATGTAACTCTGTGAGATGAATTAACAGAACACAGAGTAGTTTCTCAGAAAGCTTCTTTCCAGTTTTGAACGGAAGATATTTCCTTTTTCACCATAGCCCTCTATGGGCTTCCAAATATCCCTTTGCCAATTCCACAAGAACAGCCTTAGCGAAAGGCTTCTTGAAGGGAAAGATGTAACTCTGTGAGATGAATTAACAGAACACAGAGCAGTTTCTCAGAAAGCTTCTTTCCAGTTTTGAACGGAAGATATTTCCTTTTTCACCATAGCCCTCTATGGGCTTCCAAATATCCCTTTGCCAATTCCACAAGAACAGCCTTAGCGAAAGGCTTCTTGAAGGGAAAGATGTAACTCTGTGAGATGAATTAACAGAACACAGAGCAGTTTCTCAGAAAGCTTCTTTCCAGTTTTGAACGGAAGATATTTCCTTTTTCACCATAGCCCTCTATGGGCTTCCAAATATCCCTTTGCCAATTCCACAAGAACAGCCTTAGCGAAAGGCTTCTTGAAGGGAAAGATGTAACTCTGTGAGATGAATTAACAGAACACAGAGCAGTTTCTCAGAAAGCTTCTTTCCAGTTTTGAACGGAAGATATTTCCTTTTTCACCATAGCCCTCTATGGGCTTCCAAATATCCCTTTGCCAATTCCACAAGAACAGCCTTAGCGAAAGGCTTCTTGAAGGGAAAGATGTAACTCTGTGAGATGAATTAACAGAACACAGAGCAGTTTCTCTGAAAGCTTCTTTCCAGTTTTGAACGGAAGATATTTCCTTTTTCACCATAGCCCTCTATGGGCTTCCAAATATCCCTTTGCCAATTCCTCAAGAACAGCCTTAGCGAAAGGCTTCTTGAAGGGAAAGTTGTAACTCTGTGAGATGAATTAACAGAACACAGAGCAGTTTCTCAGAAAGCTTCTTTCCAGTTTTGAACGGAAGATATTTCCTTTTTCACCATAGCCCTCTATGGGCTTCCAAATATCCCTTTGCCAATTCCACAAGAACAGCCTTAGCGAAAGGCTTCTTGAAGGGAAAGATGTAACTCTGTGAGATGAATTAACAGAACACAGAGCAGTTTCTCAGAAAGCTTCTTTCCAGTTTTGAACGGAAGATATTTCCTTTTTCACCATAGCCCTCTATGGGCTTCCAAATATCCCTTTGCCAATTCCACAAGAACAGCCTTAGCGAAAGGCTTCTTGAAGGGAAAGATGTAACTCTGTGAGATGAATTAACAGAACACAGAGCAGTTTCTCAGAAAGCTTCTTTCCAGTTTTGAACGGAAGATATTTCCTTTTTCACCATAGCCCTCTATGGGCTTCCAAATATCCCTTTGCCAATTCCACAAGAACAGCCTTAGCGAAAGGCTTCTTGAAGGGAAAGATGTAACTCTGTGAGATGAATTAACAGAACACAGAGCAGTTTCTCAGAAAGCTTCTTTCCAGTTTTGAACGGAAGATATTTCCTTTTTCACCATAGCCCTCTATGGGCTTCCAACTATCCCTTTGCCAATTCCACAAGAACAGCCTTAGCGAAAGGCTTCTTGAAGGGAAAGATGTAACTCTGTGAGATGAATTAACAGAACACAGAGCAGTTTCTCAGAAAGCTTCTTTCCAGTTTTGAACGGAAGATATTTCCTTTTTCACCATAGCCCTCTATGGGCTTCCAAATATCCCTTTGCCAATTCCACAAGAACAGCCTTAGCGAAAGGCTTCTTGAAGGGAAAGATGTAACTCTGTGAGATGAATTAACAGAACACAGAGCAGTTTCTCAGAAAGCTTCTTTCCAGTTTTGAACGGAAGATATTTCCTTTTTCACCATAGCCCTCTATGGGCTTCCAAATATCCCTTTGCCAATTCCACAAGAACAGCCTTAGCGAAAGGCTTCTTGAAGGGAAAGATGTAACTCTGTGAGATGAATTAACAGAACACAGAGCAGTTTCTCAGAAAGCTTCTTTCCAGTTTTGAACGGACGATATTTCCTTTTTCACCATAGCCCTCTATGGGCTTCCAAATATCCCTTTGTCAATTCCACAAGAACAGCCTTAGCGAAAGGCTTCTTGAAGGGAAAGATGTAACTCTGTGAGATGAATTAACAGAACACAGAGCAGTTTCTCAGAAAGCTTCTTTCCAGTTTTGAACGGAAGATATTTCCTTTTTCACCATAGCCCTCTATGGGCTTCCAAATATCCCTTTGCCAATTCCACAAGAACAGCCTTAGCGAAAGGCTTCTTGAAGGGAAAGATGTAACTCTGTGAGATGAATTAACAGAACACAGAGCAGTTTCTCAGAAAGCTTCTTTCCAGTTTTGAACGGAAGATATTTCCTTTTTCACCATAGCCCTCTATGGGCTTCCAAATATCCCTTTGCCAATTCCACAAGAACAGCCTTAGCGAAAGGCTTCTTGAAGGGAAAGATGTAACTCTGTGAGATGAATTAACAGAACACAGAGCAGTTTCTCAGAAAGCTTCTTTCCAGTTTTGAACGGAAGATATTTCCTTTTTCACCATAGCCCTCTATGGGCTTCCAAATATCCCTTTGCCAATTCCACAAGAACAGCCTTAGCGAAAGGCTTCTTGAAGGGAAAGATGTAACTCTGTGAGATGAATTAACAGAACACAGAGCAGTTTCTCAGAAAGCTTCTTTCCAGTTTTGAACGGAAGATATTTCCTTTTTCACCATAGCCCTCTATGGGCTTCCAAATATCCCTTTGCCAATTCCACAAGAACAGCCTTAGCGAAAGGCTTCTTGAAGGGAAAGATGTAACTCTGTGAGATGAATTAACAGAACACAGAGCAGTTTCTCAGAAAGCTTCTTTCCAGTTTTGAACGGAAGATATTTCCTTTTTCACCATAGCCCTCTATGGGCTTCCAAATATCCCTTTGCCAATTCCACAAGAACAGCCTTAGCGAAAGGCTTCTTGAAGGGAAAGATGTAACTCTGTGAGATGAATTAACAGAACACAGAGCAGTTTCTCAGAAAGCTTCTTTCCAGTTTTGAACGGAAGATATTTCCTTTTTCACCATAGCCCTCTATGGGCTTCCAAATATCCCTTTGCCAATTCCACAAGAACAGCCTTAGCGAAAGGCTTCTTGAAGGGAAAGATGTAACTCTGTGAGATGAATTAACAGAACACAGAGCAGTTTCTCAGAAAGCTTCTTTCCAGTTTTGAACGGAAGATATTTCCTTTTTCACCATAGCCCTCTATGGGCTTCCAAATATCCCTTTGCCAATTCCACAAGAACAGCCTTAGCGAAAGGCTTCTTGAAGGGAAAGATGTAACTCTGTGAGATGAATTAACAGAACACAGGGCAGTTTCTCAGAAAGCTTCTTTCCAGTTTTGAACGGAAGATATTTCCTTTTTCACCATAGCCCTCTATGGGCTTCCAAATATCCCTTTGCCAATTCCACAAGAACAGCCTTAGCGAAAGGCTTCTTGAAGGGAAAGATGTAACTCTGTGAGATGAATTAACAGAACACAGAGCAGTTTCTCAGAAAGCTTCTTTCCAGTTTTGAACGGAAGATATTTCCTTTTTCACCATAGCCCTCTATGGGCTTCCAAATATCCCTTTGCCAACTCCACAAGAACAGCCTTAGCGAAAGGCTTCTTGAAGGGAAAGATGTAACTCTGTGAGATGAATTAACAGAACACAGAGCAGTTTCTCAGAAAGCTTCTTTCCAGTTTTGAACGGAAGATATTTCCTTTTTCACCATAGCCCTCTATGGGCTTCCAAATATCCCTTTGCCAATTCCACAAGAACAGCCTTAGCGAAAGGCTTCTTGAAGGGAAAGATGTAACTCTGTGAGATGAATTAACAGAACACAGAGCAGTTTCTCAGAAAGCTTCTTTCCAATTTTGAACGGAAGATATTTCCTTTTTCACCATAGCCCTCTATGGGCTTCCAAATATCCCTTTGCCAATTCCACAAGAACAGCCTTAGCGAAAGGCTTCTTGAAGGGAAAGATGTAACTCTGTGAGATGAATTAACAGAACACAGAGCAGTTTCTCAGAAAGCTTCTTTCCAGTTTTGAACGGAAGATATTTCCTTTTTCTCCATAGCCCTCTATGGGCTTCCAAATATCCCTTTGCCAATTCCACAAGAACAGCCTTAGCGAAAGGCTTCTTGAAGGGAAAGATGTAACTCTGTGAGATGAATTAACAGAACACAGGGCAGTTTCTCAGAAAACTTCTTTCCAGTTTTGAACGGAAGATATTTCCTTTTTCACCATAGCCCTCTATGGGCTTCCAAATATCCCTTTGCCAATTCCACAAGAACAGCCTTAGCGAAAGGCGTCTTGAAGGGAAAGATGTAACTCTGTGAGATGAATTAACAGAACACAGAGCAGTTTCTCAGAAAGCTTCTTTCCAGTTTTGAACGGAAGATATTTAATTTTTCACCATAGCCCTCTATGGGCTTCCAAATATCCCTTTGCCAATTCCACAAGAACAGCCTTAGCGAAAGGCTTCTTGAAGGGAAAGATGTAACTCTGTGAGATGAATTAACAGAACACAGAGCAGTTTCTCAGAAAGCTTCTTTCCAGTTTTGAACGGAAGATATTTCCTTTTTCACCATAGCCCTCTATGGGCTTCCAAATATCCCTTTGCCAATTCCACAAGAACAGCCTTAGCGAAAGGCTTCTTGAAGGGAAAGATGTAACTCTGTGAGATGAATTAACAGAACACAGAGCAGTTTCTCAGAAAGCTTCTTTCCAGTTTTGAACGGAAGATATTTCCTTTTTCACCATAGCCCTCTATGGGCTTCCAAATATCCCTTTGCCAACTCCACAAGAACAGCCTTAGCGAAAGGCTTCTTGAAGGGAAAGATGTAACTCTGTGAGATGAATTAACAGAACACAGAGCAGTTTCTCAGAAAGCTTCTTTCCAGTTTTGAACGGAAGATATTTCCTTTTTCACCATAGCCCTCTATGGGCTTCCAAATATCCCTTTGCCAACTCCACAAGAACAGCCTTAGCGAAAGGCTTCTTGAAGGGAAAGATGTAACTCTGTGAGATGAATTAACAGAACACAGAGCAGTTTCTCTGAAAGCTTCTTTCCAGTTTTGAACGGAAGATATTTCCTTTTTCACCATAGCCCTCTATGGGCTTCCAAATATCCCTTTGCCAATTCCACAAGAACAGCCTTAGCGAAAGGCTTCTTGAAGGGAAAGATGTAACTCTGTGAGATGAATTAACAGAACACAGAGCAGTTTCTCAGAAAGCTTCTTTCCAGTTTTGAACGGAAGATATTTCCTTTTTCACCATAGCCCTCTATGGGCTTCCAAATATCCCTTTGCCAATTCCACAAGAACAGCCTTAGCGAAAGGCTTCTTGAAGGGAAAGATGTAACTCTGTGAGATGAATTAACAGAACACAGAGCAGTTTCTCAGAAAGCTTCTTTCCAGTTTTGAACGGAAGATATTTCCTTTTTCACCATAGCCCTCTATGGGCTTCCAAATATCCCTTTGCCAACTCCACAAGAACAGCCTTAGCGAAAGGCTTCTTGAAGGGAAAGATGTAACTCTGTGAGATGAATTAACAGAACACAGAGCAGTTTCTCAGAAAGCTTCTTTCCAGTTTTGAACGGAAGATATTTCCTTTTTCACCATAGCCCTCTATGGGCTTCCAAATATCCCTTTGCCAACTCCACAAGAACAGCCTTAGCGAAAGGCTTCTTGAAGGGAAAGATGTAACTCTGTGAGATGAATTAACAGAACACAGAGCAGTTTCTCAGAAAGCTTCTTTCCAGTTTTGAACGGAAGATATTTCCTTTTTCACCATAGCCCTCTATGGGCTTCCAAATATCCCTTTGCCAATTCCACAAGAACAGCCTTAGCGAAAGGCTTCTTGAAGGGAAAGATGTAACTCTGTGAGATGAATTAACAGAACACAGAGCAGTTTCTCAGAAAGCTTCTTTCCAGTTTTGAACGGACGATATTTCCTTTTTCACCATAGCCCTCTATGGGCTTCCAAATATCCCTTTGCCAATTCCACAAGAACAGCCTTAGCGAAAGGCTTCTTGAAGGGAAAGATGTAACTCTGTGAGATGAATTAACAGAACACAGAGCAGTTTCTCAGAAAGCTTCTTTCCAGTTTTGAACGGAAGATATTTCCTTTTTCACCATAGCCCTCTATGGGCTTCCAAATATCCCTTTGCCAATTCCACAAGAACAGCCTTAGCGAAAGGCTTCTTGAAGGGAAAGATGTAACTCTGTGAGATGAATTAACAGAACACAGAGCAGTTTCTCAGGAAGCTTCTTTCCAGTTTTGAACGGAAGATATTTCCTTTTTCACCATAGCCCTCTATGGGCTTCCAAATATCCCTTTGCCAATTCCACAAGAACAGCCTTAGCGAAAGGCTTCTTGAAGGGAAAGATGTAACTCTGTGAGATGAATTAACAGAACACAGAGCAGTTTCTCAGAAAGCTTCTTTCCAGTTTTGAACGGAAGATATTTCCTTTTTCACCGTAGCCCTCTATGGGCTTCCAAATATCCCTTTGCCAACTCCACAAGAACAGCCTTAGCGAAAGGCTTCTTGAAGGGAAAGATGTAACTCTGTGAGATGAATTAACAGAACACAGAGCAGTTTCTCTGAAAGCTTCTTTCCAGTTTTGAACGGAAGATATTTCCTTTTTCACCATAGCCCTCTATGGGCTTCCAAATATCCCTTTGCCAATTCCACAAGAACAGCCTTAGCGAAAGGCTTCTTGAAGGGAAAGATGTAACTCTGTGAGATGAATTAACAGAACACAGAGCAGTTTCTCAGAAAGCTTCTTTCCAGTTTTGAACGGAAGATATTTCCTTTTTCACCATAGCCCTCTATGGGCTTCCAAATATCCCTTTGCCAATTCCACAAGAACAGCCTTAGCGAAAGGCTTCTTGAAGGGAAAGATGTAACTCTGTGAGATGAATTAACAGAACACAGAGCAGTTTCTCAGAAAGCTTCTTTCCAGTTTTGAACGGAAGATATTTCCTTTTTCACCATAGCCCTCTATGGGCTTCCAAATATCCCTTTGCCAATTCCACAAGAACAGCCTTAGCGAAAGGCTTCTGGAAGGGAAAGATGTAACTCTGTGAGATGAATTAACAGAACACAGAGCAGTTTCTCAGAAAGCTTCTTTCCAGTTTTGAACGGAAGATATTTCCTTTTTCACCATAGCCCTCTATGGGCTTCCAAATATCCCTTTGCCAATTCCACAAGAACAGCCTTAGCGAAAGGCTTCTTGAAGGGAAAGATGTAACTCTGTGAGATGAATTAACAGAACACAGAGCAGTTTCTCAGAAAGCTTCTTTCCAGTTTTGAACGGAAGATATTTCCTTTTTCACCATAGCCCTCTATGGGCTTCCAAATATCCCTTTGCCAATTCCAAAAGAACAGCCTTAGCGAAAGGCTTCTTGAAGGGAAAGATGTAACTCTGTGAGATGAATTAACAGAACACAGAGCAGTTTCTCAGAAAGCTTCTTTCCAGTTTTGAACGGAAGATATTTCCTTTTTCACCATAGCCCTCTATGGGCTTCCAAATATCCCTTTGCCAATTCCACAAGAACAGCCTTAGCGAAAGGCTTCTTGAAGGGAAAGATGTAACTCTGTGAGATGAATTAACAGAACACAGAGCAGTTTCTCAGAAAGCTTCTTTCCAGTTTTGAACGGAAGATATTTCCTTTTTCACCATAG
>NW_027327935.1:0-108522 GCF_047675955.1 Chlorocebus sabaeus
GATATTTGGAAGCCAATAGAGAGCTATGGTGAAAAAGGAAATATCTTCAGTTGAAAACTGGAAAGACGATTTCTGAGAAAATGCTTTTTGTTCTGTTAATTCATCTCACAGTGTTACAGCTTTCCCCTCAGGAAGCCTTTAGCTAAGTCTGTTCTTGTGGAATTTACAAAGTGATATTTGGAAGCCCAATGAGGGCTATTTGAAAAAGGAAATATCTTCAGTGAAAAACGGGAAAGAAACTTTCTGAGAGACTGCTTTGTGTTCTGTTTATTCATCACACTGTGTTAGACCTTTCCACTCAAGAAGCCTTTGGCAAAGACTGTTCTTTTGGAATTTGCAAAGTGATATTTGGAAGCCCATGATGTGCCATGGTGAAAAAGAAATTATCTTCAGTTGAAAACTGGAAAGAAGCTTTCTGAGAGACTGCTTTGAGTTGTGTTAATTCATCTCCCAAAGTTACAGCATTCCCCTCAAGAAGCCTTTCGCTAAGACTGTTCTTGTCTAATTTGCAAAGTGTTATTTGGAAGCCCATAGAGGGCTATGGTGAAAAAGGAAATGTCTTAAGACAAAAACTGAAAAGAAGCTTTCAGAGAAACTGCCTTGTGTTTGGTTAATTCATCTCACAGAGTTACAGCTTTCCCCTCAAGAAGCCGTTCACTGAGACTGTTCTTGTGGAATTTGCAAAGTGATATTGGAAGCCCGTAGAGGGCTTTGACAAAAAAGGAAATATCCTAAGAAAAAAACTGAAAAGAAGCTTTCTGAGAAACTGCTTTGTGTTCTCTTAGTTCATCTCACAGATTTACAGCTTTCCCCTTAAGAAGTCATTTACTAAGACTGTTCTTGTGAAATTTGCCTTGTGTTCTGTTAATTCATCTCTCAGATTTACAGCTTTCCACTCAAGGAGCCGTTCACTAAGACTGTTCTTGTGAAAATTGGAAAGTGATATTAGGAAGCCCATAGAGGGCTATTGTGGTAAAGGAAATAGTTTCCATTAAAAACTGGAAAGAAGCTTTATGAGAAACTGACTTGTGTTCTGTTAATTCATCTCACAGTGTTACAGCTTTCCCCTGAAGAATCCTTTCGCTAAGGCTCTTCTTGGGGGATTTGCAAAGTGATATTTGGAAGCCCATAGAGGGCTACGGTGAAAAAGGAAATATCTTCAGTGTAAAACGGGAAAGAAACTTTCTGAGAGACTGCTTTGTGTTCTTTTTATTCATCATACTGTGTTAGACCTTTCCACTCAAGAAGCCTTTGGCAAAGACTGTTCTTTTGGAATTTGCAAAGTGATATTTGGAAGCCCATAATGTGCCATGGTGAAAAAGAAATTATCTTCAGTTGAAAACTGGAAAGAAGCTTTCTGAGAGACTGCTTTGTGTTGTGTTAATTCATCTCCCAAAGTTACAGCATTCCCCTCAAGAAACCTTTCGCTAAGACTGTTCTTGTCTAATTTGCAAAGTGTTATTTGGAAGCCCATAGAGGGCTATGGTGAAAAAGGAAATGTCTTAAGATAAAAACTGAAAAGAAGCTTTCAGAGAAACTGCTTTGTGTTCGGTCAATTCATCTCACAGAGTTACAGCTTTCCCCTCAAGAAGCCGTTCACTGAGACTGTTCTTGTGGAATTTGCAAAGTGATATTGGAAGCCCGTAGAGGGCTTTGACGAAAAAGGATATATCCTAAGAAAAAAACTGAAAAGAAGCTTTCTGAGAAACTGCATTGTGTTCTCTTAGTTCATCTCACAGAGTTACAGCTTTCCCCTCAAGAAGCCGTTCCCTAAGACTGTTCTTTTGAAATTTGCAAAGTGATATTTGGAAGCCCATAGAGGGCTGTAGTGAAAAAGGAAATATCTTCCGTTAAAAACTGGAAAGAAACTTCCTGAGAAACTGCCGTGTGTTCTGTGAATACATCTCACCAAATTGCAGCTTTCCCCTCAAGAAGCGCTTCGCTGAGACTGTTCTTGTGGAATTTGCAAAGCGATATTTGGAAGCCTATAGAGAGCTATGGTGAAAAAGGAAATATCTTCCGTTAAAAACTGGAAAGAAGCTTTCTGAGAAACTGCCTTGTGTTCTTTTAATTCACGTCACAGAGTTACAGCTTTCCCCTCAAGAAGACTCTCATTAAGACTGTTCTTGTGGAACGTGCAAAGTGATATTTGAAAGCCCATAGATGGCTCTGGTGAAAAAGGAAATATCTTAAGATAAAAACTGAAAAGAATCTTTCTGAGAAACCGCTTTGTGTTCTGGTAATTGATCTCACAGAGTTACAGATTTCCCCTTAAGAAGCCTTTCGCTAAGGCTGTTCTTGTGGAATTTGCAAAGTGATTTTTTAAGCCTATAGAGGGCTACGGTGAAAAAGGAAATATGTTCCGTTAAAAACTGGAAAGAAGCTTGTTGAGAAACAGCTTTGTATTCTGTTACTTCATCTCACAGAGTTACAGCTTTCCCTTCAAGAAGCCTTTCGCTAAGACTGCTCTTGTAGAATTTGCAAAGTGATATTTGGAAGCCCATAGAGGGGTATGGTGAAAAAGGAAATATTTTCCGTTAAACACTGGAAAGAATCTTACTGAAAAACTGCTTTATGGTCTGTTAATTCATCTCACAGAGTTACAGCTTTCTCCTCAAGAAAACATTCGTTAAGACAGTTCTTGTGGTATTTGAAAGGTGATATTTGGAATCCATAGAGGGCTATGTTGAAAAAGGAACTATCTTCCATTAACAACTGTAAAGAAGCTTTCTGAGAAACTGCTTTGTGTTCTGTTAATTCATGTCACAGAGTTCCAACTTTCGCCTCAAGAAGCCTTTCGCTAAGGCTGTTGTTGTGGAATTTGCTAAGTGATATTTGGAAGCTCCTAAGGACTACGGTGAAAATGGCAATATCCTAAGCTAAAAACCGAAAAGAATCTGTCTGAGAAACTGCTTTGTGTTCTGTTAGTTCATCTCACAGAGTTAAAGATTTCCCCTCAAGAGGCCGTTGACTAAGTCTGTTCTTGTGAAATTTCCAATGTTATATTTGGGAGACCATAGAGTGCTATGGTTAAAAAGGAAATATCTCCCGTTAAAAACTGGAAAGAAGCTTTTTGAGAAACTGCTTTGTGTTCTGTTAATTCATCTCACAGAGTTACAACTTTTCCCTCAAGAAGCCTTTCGCTAAGACGCTTCTTGTGGAATTTGCAAGGTGATATTTGATAGCCCATAGAGGGCTATGGTGAAAATGGAAATATCCTAAGAAAAAAACAGAAAAGAAGGTTTCTCAGAAACTGCTTTGTTTTCTGTTAGTTCATCTCACAGAGTTAGAGATTTACCCTCAAGCATCCGTTCACTAAGACTGTTCTAGTGAAACTTGTAAAGTGATATTTGGAAGCCCATAGAGGGTTATGGTGAAAAAGGAAATATCTTCAGTTGAAAACTGGAAAGAAGCTTTCTAAGAAACTGCCTTGTGTTCTGTTAATTAATCTCACAGAGCTACAGCTTTCTCCTCAAGAACTCTTTCTCTAAGACTGTTCTTGTGGAATTTGCAAAGTGATATTTGGAATCCCATAGAGAGCTATGGTGAAAAAGGAAATATCCTAAGATAAAAAGTGAAATGAACCTTTCTGAGAAACTTCTTTGTGTTCTGTTAATTCACCTCACAGAGTTACCGCTTTCCCCTCAAGAAGCCTTTCGCTAAGACTGTTCTTGTGGAATATGCAAAGTGATATTTCGAAACCCTTAGATGGCAATGGTGAAAATGGAAGTTTCCTAAGGCAAAAACAGTAAAGAAGCTTTCTGAGAAACTGCTTTGTATACTGTTAGTTAACTCACAAATTTACACTTTCCCCTCAAGTACCTTTCGCTAGGGCTGTTCTTGTGGAATTTGCAAAGTGATTTTTTAAGCCTATAGAGGGCTACGGTGAAAAAGGAAATATCTTCAGTTTAAAACTGGAAAGAAGCTTTCTACGAAACTGTTTTGTATTCTGTTACTTCATCTCACAGAGTTACAGCTTTCCCCTCAAGAAGCCTTTGGCTAGGACTGTTCTTGTGGAATTTGCAAAGTGATATTTGGAAGCCCGTAGAAGGATAAGTTAAAAAAGGAAATATTTTCCGTTAAACACTGGACGGAATCTTTCTGGAAAACTACTTTGTGGTCTGTTAATTCATCTCACAGAGTTACAGCTTTCTCCTCAAGAAACCATTAGCTAAGACTGTTCTTGTGGAATTTGCAAGTTGAAATTTGGAAGTCCTTAGAGGGCTATGGTGAAAAAGGAAAAATCTTCCGTTAACAACTCTAAAGAAGCTTTCTGAGAAACTGCTTTGTGTTCTGTTAATTCATCTCAGAGTTACAGCGTCCCCCTCAAGACGTCTTTCACTAAGGCTGTTCTTGTGGAATTTGCTAAGTGATATTTGGAAGCTCGTAAGGGGTATGGTGAACATGGAAATATCTTCAGTTAACTGTTTGAAAGAAGCTTTCTGAGAAACTGCTTTGTGTTCTGTTAATTCATCTAACAGAGTTACAGCTTTCCTCTCAAGAAGCCTTTCACTAAGTCTATTCTTGTGGAATTTGCAAAGTGATATTTCGAAGCCCATAGAGTGCTACGATGCAAATGGCAATATCCTAAGATAAAAACCGAAAAGAAGCTGTCTGAGAAAATGCTTTGTGTTCTGTTAGTTCATCTCACAGAGTTACAGCTTTCCCCTCAAGAGGCCGTTGACTAAGACTGTTCTTGTGAAATTTGCAAAGTTATATTTGGGAGACCATAGAGGGCTATGGTGAAAAAGGAAATATCTTCCGTTAAAAACTGGAAAGAAGCTTTCTGAGAAACTGCCTTGTGTTCTGTTAATTAATCTCACTGAGTTACAGCTTTCCCCTAAAGAACCCTTTCGCTAAGACTGTTCTTGTGTGATTTGCAAAGTGATATTTGGAAGTCCATAGAGGGCTGTGGTGAAAAAGGAAATATCTTCTCTTACAAACTGGAAAGAAGCTTTATGAGAAACTTCTTTGTGTTCTATTAATTCATCTCACAGAGTTACAACTTTTCCCTCAAGAAGCCTTTCGCTAAGACTGTTCTTGTGGAATTCGAAAAGTGATATTTGGAAGCCCATAGAGGTCTATAGTGAAAATGGAATTATCCGAAGATAAAAACCGTAAAGAAGCTTTCGGAGAAACTGCTTTGTGTTCTGTTATTTCATCTAACAGACTTACAGCTTTCCCCTCAAGAAGCCGTTCACTGAGACTGTTCTTGTGAAATTTCCAAATTGATATTTGGAAGCCCTTAGAGGGCTATTGTGAAAAAGGAAATATCTTCCATTAAAAACTGGAAATAAGCTTCCTGAGAAACAGCCGTGTGTTATGTGAATACATCTCACCAAGTTACAGCTTTCCTTTCAAGAAGCCCTTCGCTGAGACTGTTCTTGTGGAATTTGCAAAGTGATATTTGGAAACCCATACAGGGCTATGGTGAAAAAGGAAATATCTGCAGTTAAAACCTGGAAAGAAGGTTTCTGAGAAACTGCTTTGTGTTCTGCTAATTCATCTCACAGAGTTACAGCTTTCCCCTCAAGAGGCCTTTCGCTAAGTCTGTTCTTGTGTAATGTGCAAAATGATAATTGGAAGCCCATAGAGGCTTACGGTGAAAAAGGAAACTTCTTCCGTTAAAAACTGGAAAGAATCTTTCGGAGGAACTGTTTTGTGTTCTGTTAATTCATCTCACAGAGTTACAGCTTACTCCTCAAGAAGCCTTTCGCTAAGACTGTTCTTGTGGAATTTCCAAAGTGATACTTGGAAGCCCATAGAGGGCTATGGAGAAAAAGGAAATATCTTCCAATAAAAAAGTTAAGAAGATTTCTGAGAAACTACTTTATGTTTTGTTAATTCAGTTACAGACTTACAGCTTTCCCTTCAAGAAGCCTTTCGCTAAGACTGTTCTCGTGGAATTTGCAAAGTGATATGTGGCAGTCCATAGAGAGCTATGGTGAAAAAGGAAATATCCTAAGATAAAAACTGAAATGAAGCTTTCTGAGAAACTGCTGTGTGTTCTGTTAATTCATCTCAGAGAGTTACAACTTTCTCCTCAAGAAGCCTTTCGCTAAGACTGTTCTTGAGGAATATGCAAAGTGCTATTTTGAAACCCTTAGACGGCTATGGTGTAAATGGAAGTATCCTAAGACAAAAACGGTAAAGAAGCTTTCTGAGAAACTGCTTGGTATTCTGTTAGTTAACTCACAAATTTACAGCTTTCCCCTCCATAAACCGTTCACTAAGACTGTTCTTGTGGAGTTTGCAAAGTGATATTTGGAAGCCCATAGAGGGCTATTGTGAAAAAGGAAATATCTTCAGTTAAAAACTGGAAAAAAGCTTTCTGAGAAACTGCCGTGTGTTCTGTTAATACATCTCACCAAGTTACAGCTTTCCCCTCAAGAAGCCTTTCGCTAAGACTGTTCTTGTGGTGTTTGCAAAGTGATATTTGGAATCAAAAGAAAGCTATGGTTAAAAAGGAAAAATCTTCAGTTAAAAACTGGAAAGGAGCTTACTGAGAAACTGCTTTGTGTTCTGTTAATTCATCTCACAGCGTTACAGCTTTCCCCTGAAGAAGCCTTTCGCTAAGAGTGTTCTTGTGGAATTTGCAATGTGATATTTGGAAGCCCATAGAGGGCTATGGTTAAATAGGAAGTATCTTCAGTTAAAAACTGGAAAGAAGATTTCTGAGAAACTGCTTTGTGTTCTGTTAATTCATCTCACAGAGTTACAGCTTTCCCCTCAAGAAGCCTTTCAGTAAGTCTGTTCTTGTGGAATTTACAAAGTGGTATTTGGAAGCCCTCAGAAGGCTATGGTGAAAAAATGAATATCCTAAGATAAAAATTGAAAAGAAGCTTTTTGACAAACTGCTTTGTGTTCTGTTAATTCATCACAGAGATTTACAGCTTTCCCCTCAAGAAACCTTTCGCTAAGACTGTTCTTGTGGAATTTGCAAAGTGATATATGGAAGCCCATAGAGGCCTATGCCGAAAAAGGAAATATACTAAGATAAAAACCGAAAAGAAGCTGTCTGAGAAACTGCATTATGTTCTCTTAATTCATCTCACAGAGTTACAGCTTTCCCCTCAAGAAGTCGTTCACTAAGACTGTTCTCGTGAAATTTGCTAAGTGATATTTGGAAGCCCATAGAGGGCTATGGTGAAAAAGGAAATATCTTCCGTTAAAAACCAGAGGCAAATAAAGCCACAAAGTTGGGGCAAAAGCAGGGCAGAAACGCTGGAATTTCAAAAAATAAGAGCGCATCTCCTCCGGCAAAGGAGCGCAGCTCATCGCCATCAACGTATCAAAGCTGGATGGAGAATGACTCTGACGAGATGATAGAAGAAGGCTTCAGTCCATCGAACTTCTCAGAGCTAAAGGAGGAATCATGTACCCAGCGCAAAGAAACTAAAAGTCTTGAAAAAAAAGTGGCAGAATTGATGGCTAGAATAATTAATGCAGAGAAGGTCATAAACGAAATGAAAGAGATGAAAACCATGACACGAGATATACGTGACAAATGCACAAGCTTCAGTAACCGACTCGATCAACTGGAAGAGTATCAGCGATTAAGGATCAAATGAACGAAATGAAGCGAGAAGAGAAAGCAAAAGAAAAAAGAAGAAAAAGAAATGAACAAAGCCTGCAAGAAGTATGGGATTATGTAAAAAGACCAAATCTACGTCTGATTGGGGTGCCTGAAAGTGAGGGGGAAAAAGGAACCAAGTTGGAAAACACTCTTCAGTATATCATCCAGGAGAACTTCCCCAACCTAGTAGGGCAGGCCAACATTCAAATCCAGGAAATACAGAGAACACCACAAAGATACTCCTCGAGAAGAGCAACTCCAAGACACATAATTGCCAGATTCACCAAAGTTGAAATGAAGAAAAAAATCTTAAGGGCAGCCAGAGAGAAAGGTCGGGTTACCCACAAAGGGAAGCCCATCAGACTAACAGCAGATCTCTTGGCAGAAACTCTACAAGGCAGAAGAGAGTGGGGGCCAATATTCAACATTCTTAAAGAAAAGAATTTTCAACCCAGAATTTCATATCCAGCCAAACTAAGTTTCATAAGTGAAGGAGAAATAAAATCCTTTACAGATAAGCAAATGCTTAGAGATTTTGTCACCACTAGGCCTGCCTTACAAGAGACCCTGAAGGAAGCACTAAACATGGAAAGGAACAACCGGTACCAGGCATTGCAAAAACATGCCAAAATGTAAAGACCATCAAGGCTAGGAAGAAACTGCATCAACTAACGAGCAAAATAACCAGTTAATATCATAATGGTAGAATCAAGTTCACACATAACAATCTTAACCTTAAATGTAAATGGACTAAATGCTCCAATTAAAAGACACAGACTGGCAAACTGGATAAAGAGTCAAGACCCATCAGTCTGCTGTATTCAGGAGACCCATCTCACACGCAGAGACATACATAGGCTCAAAATAAAGGGATGGAGGAAGATTTACCAAGCAAATGGAGAACAAAAAAAAGCAGGGGTTGCAATACTAGTCTCTGATAAAACAGACTTTAAACCATCAAAAATCAAAAGAGACAAAGAAGGCCATTACATAATGGTAAAGGGATCAATTCAACAGGAAGAGCTAACTATCCTAAATATATATGCACCCAATACAGGAGCACCCAGATTCATAAAGCAAATCCTTAGAGCCTTACAAAGAGACTTAGACTCCCATACAATAATAATGGGAGACTTCAACACTCCACTGTCAACATTAGACAGATCAACGAGACAGAAAGTTAACAAGGATATCCAGGAATTGAACTCATCTCTGCAGCAAGCAGAACTAATAGACATCTATAAAACTCTCCACCCCAAATCAACAGAATATACATTCTTCGCAGCACCACATCGCACTTATTCCAAAATTGACCACATAGTTGGAGGTAAAGCACTCCTCAGTAAATGTACAAGAACAGAAATTGTAACAAACTGTCTCTCAGACCACACTGCAATCAAACTAGAACTCAGGACTAAGAAACTCAATCAAAACCGCTCAACTACATGGAAACTGAACAACCTGCTCCTGAATGACTACTGGGTACATGACAAAATGAAGGCAGAAATAAAGATGTTCTTTGAAACCAATGAGAACAAAGATACAACATACCAGAATCTCTGGGACACATTTAAAGCAGTGTGTAGAGGGAAATTTATAGCACTAAATGCCCACAAGAGAAAGCAGGAAAGATCTAAAATTGACACTCTAACATCGCAATTAAAAGAACTAGAGAAGCAAGAGCAAACTCATTCAAAAACTAGCAGAAGGCAAGAAATAACTAAGATCAGAGCAGAACTGAAGGAGATAGAGACACAAAAATCCCTCCAAAAAATCAATGAATCCAGGAGTTGGTTTTTTGAAAAGATCAACAAAATTGACAGACCACTAGCAAGACTAATAAAGAAGAAAAGGGAGAAGAATCAAATAGACGCAATAAAAAGTGATAAAGGGGATATCACCACCGACCCCACAGAAATACAAACTACCATCAGAGAATACTATAAACACCTCTACGCAAATAAACTAGAAAATCTAGAAGAAATGGATAATTTCCTGGACACTTACACTCTTCCAAGACTAAACCAGGAAGAAGTTGAATCCCTGAATAAATAAATAGCAGGCTCTGAAATTGAGGCAATAATTAATAGCTTACCAACGAAAAAAGCTCCAGGATCAGATGGATTCACAGCTGAATTCTACCAGAGGTACAAGGAGGAGCTGGTACCATTCCTTCTGAAACAATTCCAATCAATAGAAAAACAGGGAATCCTCCCTAACTCATCTTATGAGGCCAACATCATCCTGATAACAAAGCCTGGCAGAGACACAACAAAAAAAGAGAATTTTAGACCAATATCCCTGATGAACATCGATGCAAAAATCCTCAATAAAATACTGGCAAACCGTATGCAACAGCACATCAAAAAGCTTATCCACCATGTCAAGTGGGCTTCATCCCTGGGATGCAAGTCTGGTTCAACATTCGCAAATCAATAAACATAATCCAGCATATAAACAGAACCAAAGACAAGAACCACATGATTATCTCAATCGATGCAGAAAAGGCTTTTGACAAAATTCATCAGCCCTTCATGCTAAAAACGCTCAATAAATTCGGTGTTGATGGAAAGTACCTCAAAATAATAAGAGCTATTTATGACAAACCCACAGCCAGTATCATACTGAATGGGCAAAACCTGGAAAAATTCCCTTTGAAAACTGGCACAAGACAGGTATGCCCTCTCTCACCACTCCTATTCAACAAAGTGTTGGAAGTCCTGGCTAGGGCAATCAGGCAAGAGAAAGAAATCAAGGGGATTCAGTTAGGAAAAGAAGAAGTCAAATTGTCCCTCTTTGCAGATGACATGATTGTATATTTAGAAAATCCCATTGTCTCAGCCCGAAATCTCCTTAAGCTGATAAGCAACTTCAGCAAAGTCTCAGGATACAAAATTAATGTGCAAAAATCACAAGCATTCGTATACACCAGTAACAAACAGAGAGCCAAATCATGAATGAACTTCCATTCACAATTGTTTCAAAGAGAATAAAACACCTAGGAATCCAACTTACAAGGGATGTAAAGGACCTCTTCAAGGAGAACTACAAACCACTGCTCAATGAAATAAAAGAGGACACAAACAAATGGAAGAACATACCATGCTCATGGATAGGAAGAATCAATATTGTGAAAATGGCCATACTGCCCAAGGTTATTTATAGATTCAATGCCATCCCCATCAAGCTACCAATGAGTTTCTTCACAGAATTGGAAAAAACTGCTTTAAAGTTCATATGGAACCAAAAAAGAGCCCGCATTTCCAAGACAATCCTATGTCAAAAGAACAAAGCTGGAGGCACCACGCTACCTGACTTCAAACTATACTACAAGGCTACAGTCACCAAAACAGCATGGTACTGGTACCAAAACAGAGATATAGACCAATGGAACAGAACAGAGTCCTCAGAAATAATACCACACATCTACAGCCATCTGATCTTTGACAAACCTGAGAGAAACAAGAAATGGGGAAAGGATTCCCTATTTAATAAATGGTGCTGGGAAAAATGGCTAGCCATAAGTAGAAAGCTGAAACTGGATCCTTTCCTTACTCCTTATACGAAAATTAATTCAAGATGGATTAGAGACTTAAACGTTAGACCTAAGACCATAAAAACCCTAGAGGAAAACCTAGGTAGTACCATTCAGGACATAGGCATGGGCAAAGACTTCATGTCTAAAACAGCAAAAGCAACGGCAGCAAAAGCCAAAATTGACAAATGGGATCTCATTAAACTAAAGAGCTTCTGCACAGCAAAAGAAACTACCATCAGAGTGAACAGGCAACCTACAGAATGGGAGAAAATTTTTGCAATCTACTCATCTGACAAAGGCTAATATCCAGAACCTACAAAGACCTCAAACAAATTTACAAGAAAAAAACAAACAACCCCATCCAAAAGTGGGCAAAGGATATGAACAGACATTTCTCAAAAGAAGACATTCATACAGCCAACAGACACATGAAAAAATGCTCATCATCACTGGCCATCAGAGAAATGCAAATCAAAACCACACTGAGATACCATCTCACACCAGTTAGAATGGCGATCATTCAAAAGTCAGAAAACAACAGGTGCTGGAGAGGATGTGGAGAAATAGGAACACTTTTACACTGTTGGTGGGATTGTAAACTAGTTCAATCATTATGGAAAACAGTATGGCGATTCCTCAAGGATCTAGAACTAGACGTACCATATGACCCAGCCATCCCATTACTGGGTATATACACAAAAGATTATAAATCATGCTGCTATAAAGACACATGCACACGTATGTTTATTGCGGCACTATTCACAATAGCAAAGACTTGGAATCAACCCAAATGTCCATCAGTGACAGACTGGATTAAGAAAATGTGGCACATATACACCATGGAATACTATGCAGCCAAAAAAAGGATGAGTTTGTGTCCTTTGTAGGGACATGGATGCAGCTGGAAACCATCATTCTTAGCAAACTATCACAAGAACAGAAAACCAAACACCGCATGTTCTCACTCATAGGTGGGAACTGAACAATGAGATCACTTGGACTCGGGAAGGGGAACATCACACACCGGGGCCTATCATGGGGAGGGGGGAGGGGGGAGGGATTGCATTGGGAGTTATACCTGATGTAAATGACGAGTTGATGGGTGCTGACGAATTGATGGGTGCAGCACAGCAACAGGGCACAAGTATACATATGTAACAAACCTGCACGTTATGCACATGTACCCTAGAACTTAAAATATATATATATAAAAAAAAAAAAAAAGAAACAACCAACCACATCTCTCCTTCCCACTAGAGGCTTCCAGGCTGAAACAGGTTGATACAGGCAGAGGAGGAGAAGATATGCAACTAAGTCACATTTTGAGATCTGTTTAATAATAATTCTAATTTCATGTTCTCACTTATTTGTGAGATCTAAAAATCAAAACAATTGAATTCATGGAGATAGAGAGTAGAAGCATGGTTACCAGAGGCTGGGAAGGGTAGTAGGGGTTTGAGGCAAAGCTGGAGATGGTTAATGGGTACAAAAAAACAGAAAGAATAAATAGGATCTAGTATTTGATAGCACAACAAGGCAACTATAGTCAGTAATAATTTAACTGAGCATTTTAAAATAACTAAAAGAGTCTAATTGGATTGCTTGTAACACAAAGGATAAATGCTTGAGAGAATGGATACCCCATTTTACGTGATGTGATTATTATTCATTGCATGCCTGAATCAGAACATCTCATGCACCCCATAAATACATACATCTACTATATACCCACAAAATTGAAATAAATAATTTTAAAAAATAAAAAATAAAAAATAAAAAATAGAAAATAATCTTCCACTTATTTTTTAGGAAAAGCACATAACTAAATTGTTACAAAAGGATTGACCAAACAATCCTTTGAACGGTTTGAGTCAGCAGTTGTGGCAGGAATGCGGTTGGGGGAAATGGGGAGAAGTGAGTGAAGATAAAAGGAATTGGACAAGTGTTGATGTTGGTGAAATGAATGATGAGTACCTAGAGGTAATCCACTATTGTATGCATTTGGAATTTATCATAAAAATATTTTTGAAAGAACATATTCACTACTGAAAATTCAAACAAGGGGAATAAATTAAAACCACTTATCATCCTATAATTTCAAACATTAAAAAGATTTATTATTTTATGAGAAAATTATAGCATTATTATATAAATATGGTATATTAATTTTTAAATGGCATTATACTTGAGCATTTTGCTAAGTTATTGTAATGTATCAAATATATATTTTACTTATTTTTATAAAAGTGAGACATAAAGTAAGCCTAAAAGAGATATACTAGAATAATAAGTACTAGAAATATAAAATAATTCTATATAAAATGATTAAATATAAATATGAAAAGAATTATAATTTAATTGCACCAGGAAAAATCATAATTGATTTAAAAAAACTTGTAAAGTAAAATAGAATTCAAAAAGCTTTAATTGTATTTGTATTTGACACTGTTATACTTAGTTTTTTAGCATGATATAATTATGAAAAATATTTAAAGCAATGTTATTACCTGTGGAAGACATCCGAGTTCTGGAGACATTGGCGACGAATCTGTATAGGTTTGCAGCACCCTCCATTCTTGCTTCCTCAGAAGGAATTCCACTAAGGGGCATAAGGCAGAAAGTGAGACAGAGGTAATTCTCAGAGCAGGAGTGAAGGTTTATTAAAAGACTTTAAAACAGAAAGGAAAAGAAGGGAAGTACAACCTGGAAGAGGGCCAAGTGGGATACTTGAGAAGCCAAGTGCACGGCTTGACTTCTTGACTTGGGGTTTTATACATTGGCATACTTCTGGGATCTTGCCATACTTCTCCTCACTCCTGAGATCTCATTGGGAAGTTGCTGATCAGTTTCAGGTGTTTTCTATTAGAAGCTTGCCTTTCCTTGACACCAGGTATGACCAATTACTACTTTAGAGAAACAGTTAACAACCCCTTGACCATCACCTGAGGGTTTCCCAACACATTTGGTGTGTGGAAGAGGGGAGCCCTCTCCTGCCCTGCTCATACTTGACTAGCTTTCTACTGCAAAAATATTTCTTGAATATTCTTTATGTACTAAGTAATAAGAATTCTGATATTTCATGAGTGATTGTTACACAAAATTATATAAATAAAAAAGAAATTAAGCATGTAATATTAAAAAAAAAAAGTGAAAAGAAGCTTTCTGAGAAACTGCTTTGTGTTCTGTTAATTCATCTCAGATAGTTACAGCTTTCCCCTCAAGAAGCCTTTCGCTAAGACAGTTCTTGTGGAATTTGCAAAGTGATATTTGGAAGGCCATAGAGGGCTATGGTGAAAAAGAAAATATACTAAGATAAAAACCGAAAAGAAGATTTCTGAGAAACTGCTTTGTGTTCTGATAGTTCATCTCACAGAGTTACAGCTTTCCCCTCAAGAAGCCGTTCACTAAGACTGTTCTTGTGAAATTTGGAAAGTAATATTTGGAAGCCCATAGAGGGCTATGGTGAAAAAGGAAATAACTTTCCTTAAAAACTGGAAAGAAGCTTTCCCCTCAAGAAGCTTTCCCCTCAAGAAGCCTTTCGCTAAGACTGTTCTTGTGGAATTTGCAAAGTGATATTTGGAAGCCCATAGAGGGCTACGGTGAAAAAGGAAATATCTTCCGTTAAAACCTGAAAAGAAGGATTCTGAGAACCTGCTTTGTGTTCTGTTAATTCATCTGACAGAGTTACAGATTTCCCGACAAGAAGCCTTTCCCTAAGAGTGTTCTGGTGAAATTTCCAAAGTGACGTTTGGAAGCCCATAGAGGGCTATGGAGAAAAAGGAAATATCCTAAGATAAAAACTGAAAAGAAGCTTTCTGAGAAACTGCTTTGTGTTCTGTTAATTCATCTCACAGGGTTACAGCTTTCACCTCAAGAAGCCTTTCGCTGAGACTGTTCTTGTGGAATTTTCAAAGTGATATTTGGAAGCCCATAGAGGGCTATGGTGGAAAAGGAAATATCCTAAGATAAAAACTGAAAAGAAGCCTTCCAAAAAACTGCATTGTGTTCTGTTAATTCATCTCACAGAGATACAGCTTTCTCCTGAAGAAGCTTTTCGCTAAGACTGTTCTTCTGGAATTTGAAAGTGATATTTGGAAGCCCATAGAGGGCTACGGTGAAAAAGGAAATAACTTCCGTTAAAAACAGGAAAGAAGCTTTCTGAGAAACTGCTTCGTGTTCTGTTAATTCATCTCACAGAGTTACAGCTTTGCCCTCAAGAAGCCTTTCGCTAAGACTGTTCTTGTAGAATTTGCAAAGTGATATTTGGAAGCCCATAGAGGGCTACGGTGAAAAAGGAAATAACTTCCGTTAAAAACAGGAAAGAAGCTTTCTGAGAAACTGTTTTGTGTTCTGTTAATTCATCTCACAGAGTTACAGCTTTGCCCTCAAGAAGCCTTTCGCTAAGACTGTTCTTGTGGAATTTGCGAAGTGATATTTGGAAGCCCATAGAGGGCTATGGTGAAAAAGGAAATATCTTCAGTTAAAAACTGGAAAGAAGATTTCAGAGAAACTGCTTTGTGTTCTGTTAATTCATCTCACAGAGTTACAGCTTTCCCCTCAAGAAGCCTTTCGCTAAGAGTGTTCTTGTGGAATTTGCAAAGGGATATTTGGAAGACCTTAGAAGGTAATGGTGAAAAAGGAAATATACTAAGATAAAAACTGAAAAGAAACTTTCTGAGAAACTGCTTTGTGTTCTCTTAATTGCTCTCAGAGAGGTACAACTTTCCCCTGAAGAAGTCTTTCTCTAAGACTGATCTTGTGAAAATTGCAAAGTGATGTTTGGAAGCTCATAGGGGCTATGGTGAAAAAGGAAATATACTAAGATAAAAACCGAAAAGAAACTTTCTGAGAAACTGCTTAGTGTTCTGTTAGTTCATCTCACAGAGTTAAAACTTTCCCCTCAAGAAGCCGTGCACTAAGACTGTTCTTGTGAAATTTGGAAAGTAATATTTGGAAGCCCATAGAAGGCTATGGTGAAAAAGAAAATATCTTCCATTAAAAACTGTAAAGAATCTTTCTGAGAAACTGCCTTGTGTTCTGTTAATTCATGTCACAGAGTTACAGCTTTCCACTCAAGAAGCCATTCCCTAAGACTGTTCTTGTGGAATTTGCAAAGTGATACTTGGAAGCCCATAGAGGGCTATGGTGAAAAAGGAAATATCTACCTTTAAAAGCTGGAAAGAAGCTTTCTGAGAGACAGCTTTGTGTTCCATTAATTCGTCTCACAGAGTTACAGCATTCCCCTCAAGAAGCCTTTCGCTAACACTGTTCTTGTGGAATTTGCAAAGTGACATTTTGAAGCCCATAAAGGGCCATGGTGAAAAAGGAAATATCTTCAGTTAAAAACTGGAAAGAAGCTTTCTGAGAGACTGCTTTGTATTCTCTTAATTCATCTCACACAATTGCAGCTTTCCCTTCAAGAAGCCTTTCGCTATGACTGCTCTTTTGGAATTTGCAGAGTGATATTTGGAAGCCCATAGAGGGCTATGGTGAAAAAAGAAATATCTTCCGTTAAAAACTGGCAAGAAGCTTTCTGAGAAACTGCTTTGTGTTCTGTTAATTCATCTCACAGTGTTACAGCTTTCCCCTCATGAAACCTATAGTTAAATCTGTTCTTGTAGAATTTGCAAAGCGATATTTGGAAGCCCATAGAGGTCTATGGTGAAAAAGGAAATATCCTAAGATAAAAACTGAAAAGAAGCCTTCTAAGAAACTGCATTGTGTTCTGTTAATTCATCTCACAGAATTACAGCTTTTTCCTTAAGAAGCTTTTCGCTAAGACTGTTCTTGTCGAATTTGCAAAGTGATATTTGGAAGCCCAAGGAGGGCTATGGTGAAAAAGGAAATATCCTAATATTGAAACTGAAAATAAACTTTCTGAGAAACTGCTTTGTGTTCTGTTAATTCATCTCACAGAGTTACAGCTTTCCAGTCAAGAAGCCTTTCGCTAAGATTGTTCTTGTGGAATTTCCAAAGTGATATTTCGAAGACCATAGATGACTATGGTGAAAATGGAAATATCCTAAGATAAAAAGTGAAAAGAAGCTTTCCGAGAAACTGCTTTGTGTTCTGTTAATTCATCTCACAGTGTTACAAATTTCTCCTCAAGAAACCTTTAGCTAAGGCTGATCTTGTGGAATTGGAAAAGTGATATTTGGAAGCCCATAGGAGGCTATTGTGAAAAAGGAATTATCTTCCGTTAAAATCTGGAAAGAAGATTTCTAAGAGACTGCTTGGTTCTCTCTTAATTCATCTCACACAGTTACAGCTTTCCCCTCAAGAAACCGTTCACTGAGACTGTTCTTGTGGAATTTGCAAAGTGATATTGGAAGACCATAGATGGTTATGGCGAAAAAGGAAATATCCTAAGAAAAAAACCGAAAAGGAGCTTTCTCAGAAACTGCATTGTTTTCTCTTAATTCATCTCACAGAATTTTAACGTTCCCCTCAAGAAGCCTATCAGTAAGACTGTTCCTGTGGAATTTTCAAAGTCATATTTGGAAGCCAATAGAGGGCTATGGTGAAAAAGGAAATATCTTCCGTTAAAAACTGGAAAGAAGCTCTCTGATAAACTGCTTTGTGTTCTCTCAATTCATCTCACAGAGTTACATCTTTCTCCTCAAGAAGCCTTTCCCAAGGACTGTTCTTGTGGAACTGGCAAAGTGATATTTGGAAGCGCATAGAAGGCGATGGTGAAAAAGGAAATATCCTAAGATGAAAACGGAAAAGAAGCTTTCTGAGAATCTGCTTTGTGTTCTTTTAATTCATTTCACAGAGTTACAGCTTTCCCCTCAAGATGCCTTTCCCTGAGACCTTTCTTGAGGAATTTGCAAAGAGATATTTGGAAGCCCAAAGAGGGCTATGGTTAAAAACGAAATATCCTAAGATAAAAAATGAAAAGAAGCTTTCTGAGGAACTGCTTTATGTTCTGTTAATTCATCTCAGAGATTTACAGCTTTCCGTTCAAGAAGCCTTTCGCAAAGACTGTTCTTTTGGAATTGGCAAAGTGATAATTGGAAGGCCATAGAGAGCTATGGTGCTCTCTAAGATAAAATATCCTAAGATAAAATATCCTAAGATATCCTAAGATAAAATATCCTAAGATAAAACTGAAATATCCTAAGATAAAAACTGAAAAGAAGCTTTCTGAGAACTGCTTTATGTTCTGTTAATTCATCTCAGAGATTTACAGCTTTCCGTTCAAGAAGCCTTTCGCAAAGACTGTTCTTTTGGAATTGGCAAAGTGATATTTAGAAGGCCATAGAGAGCTATGGTGCATATGGAAATATCCTAAGATAAAAACCGAAAACAAGCTTTCTGAAAAACTGCTTTGTGTTCTGTTAATTCATCTCAGAGAGTTACAGCTTTCTCCTCGAGAAGCCCTTCGCTAAGACTGTTCTTGTGAAATTTGCAAACTGATATATGGAAGCCCTTACAGCTTTCCCCTCCAGAAGTCTTTGGCTAAGACTATTCTTGTGGAATTTGCAAAGTGATATTTCGAAGCCCTTAGAGGGCTATGGTGAAAAAGGAAATACCCTAAGATAAAAACTGAAAAGAAGCTTTCTGAGCAACTGCTTTGTTTTCTGTTAAATCAACTCACAGAGTTACAGCTTTCCCCTCAAGAAGCCTGTCGCTAAGGCTGTTTTTGTGGAATATGCAAAGTGATATTTGGAAGCCCATAGATGGCTATGGTGAAAATGGAAATATCCTAAGATAAAAATAGAAAAGAAGCTTTCTGAGATACTGCCTTGTGTTCTGTTAGTTCATCTCACAGAGTTACAGCTTTACCCTCAAGAAACCGTTCACTAAGACTGTTCTTGTGAAATTTGCAAAGTGATATTGGAAGCCCGTAGAGGGCTATGGTGAAAAAGGAAATAACTTCAGTTTAAAACTGGAAAGAATCTTTCTGAGAAACTACTTTGTGTTCTCTTAATTCAACTCACAGAGTTACAGCTTTCCCTTCAATAAGCCTTTCACTAAGACAGTTCTTGTGGAATTTGCAAAGAGATATTTGGAACCCTTAGAAGGCGATGGTGAAAAAGGAAATATCCTAATATAAAAACTGAACAGAAGCTTTCTGAGAAACTGCTTTGTGTACTGTTAATTCATCTCACAGAGTTACAGCTTGTCCCTGCAGAAGCCTTTCACTAAGACTGTTCTTGTGGAATTTGCAAAGAGAAATTTCGAAGCCCATAGAGGGCTATGGTGAAAAAGGGATTATCTTCCGTTAAAAACCGAAAAGAAGCTTTCTGAGAAACTGCTTTGTGTTCTGTTAGTTCATCTCACAGAGTTTGAGCTTTCCTCTCAAGGAGCCGTTCACAAAGACTCTTCTTGTGCAATTTGCAAATTCATATTTGGTAACCCATAGAGGGCTATGGTGAAAAAGGAAATATCTCCCGTTAAAAAGGAGAAAGCAGCTTCTTGAGAAACTGGCGTGTTTTCTGTTAATACATCTCACCGAATTAGATCTTTCCCTTCCAGAAGCCTTTCGCTAAGACTGTTCTTGTGGAATTTGCAAGGTGATATTTGGAAGACCATAGAGGGCTATGGTGAAAAAGGAAATAGCCTAAGATAGAAACTGAAAAGAAGCTTTCTGAAAACCTGGTTTGTGTTCTGTTGAATCATCTCAAAGAGTTAGAGCTTTCCCCTTAAGAAGCCTTTCGCTAATACTATTCTTGTGGAATTTGCAAAGTGATATTCGGAAGCCCATAGAGTGCTATAGTGAAAATGGAAATATCCTAAGATAAAAACTGAAAAGAAGCTTTCTGAGAAACTGTCTTGTGTTCTGTTAGTTCATCTCATCGAGTTACAGCTTTATCCTCAAGAAGCCGTTCACTAAGACTGTTCTTGTGAAATTTGCAAAGTGATATTTGGAAGCCCATAGAAGGCTATGGTGAAAAAGGAAATACCTTCAATTAGAAACTAGAAAGAAGCTTTCTGAGAAGCTGCTTTGTGTTCTGTTAATTCATCTCAGAGTGTTACAGCTTTCCCCTCAAGAAGCCTGTCGCTAAGACTGTTCTTGTGGAACTTCCAAAGTGATATTTGGAAGCCCTTAGAGGGCTATGGTGAAAAAGCAATATCTTCCGTTAAAAACCGGAAAGAAGATTTCTGAGAAACTTCTTTGTGTTCTGTTAATTCATCTCACAGAGTTACAGCTTTCACCTCAAGAAGCCTTTCGCTAAGACTCTTCTTGTGGAATTTGCAAAGTGATATTTGGAATCTTATATAGGGCTACTGTGAAAAATGAAATATGTTGCGTTAAAAACTGAAAAGAAGCTTTCTGAGAAACTGCCTTGTGTTCTGTTAGTTCATCTCACAGAGTTACAGCTTTACCCTCACAAAACCGTTCACTAAGACTGTTCTTGTGAAATATGCAAAGTGATATTGGAAGCCCGTAGAGGGCTATGGTGAAAAAGGAAATAACTCCAGTTTAAAACTGGAAAGAATCTTTCTGAGAAACTACTTTGTGTTCTTTTAATTCAACTCACAGTGTTACAGCTTTCCCTTCAAAAAGCCTTTTGCTAAGACTGTTCTTGTGGAACTTCCAAAGTGATATTTGGAAGCCCTTAGAGGGCTATGGTGAAAAAGCAATATCTTCCGTTAAAAACCGGAAAGAAGCTTTCTGAGAAACTGCTTTGTGTTCTGTTAATTCATCTCACAGAGTTACAGCATATCCCTCCAGAAGCCTTTCGCTAAGACTGTTCTTGTGGAATTTGCAAAGTGTAATTTGGAAGCCCATGGAGGGCTATGGTGAAATAGGACATATTTTCCGTTAATAACCGGAAAGAAGCTTTCTGAGAAACTGTTTTGTGTTCTGTTTATTCATCTCACAACGTTACAGCTTTCCCCTCAAGAAGTCGTTAACTAAGATTGTTTTTGTGGAATTTGGAAAGTGATATTTGGAAGCCCCTAGAGGGCTATGGTGAAAAAGGAAATAGCCTAAGATAAAAACTGATAAGAAGCTTTCTGAAAAACTGACTTGTGTTCTGTCAATTCAACTCACAGTGTTACAGCTTTCCCCTCAAGAAGACTTTCGCTAAGACTGGTGTTGTGGAATTTGCAAAATGATATTTGGAAGTCCATACAGGGCTACGGTTAAAAAGGAAGTATCTTCCGTTAAAACTGGAAAGAAGCTTTCTGAGAAACTGCTTTGTGTTCTGTTAATTCATCTCAGAGTTGCAGCTTTCCCCTCTAGAAGCCTTTCGCTAAGACTGTCCTTGTGGGATGTGCAAAGTGATATTTGGAAGCCCATAGAGGGCTATGGTGAAAAAGGAAATATCCTCAGTTAAAAACTGGAAAGAAGTTTTCTGAGAAACTGCTTTGTGTTCTGTTAATTTATCTCACAGAGTTACAGCTTTCGCCTCAAGAAGTCTTTTGCTAAGACTGCTCTTGTGTCATTTCCAAAGTGATATTTGGAAGCCCATAGGGGGCTATGGTGAAAAAGGAAATATCCTAAGATAGAAACTGAAAAGGAACTTTCTGAGAAACGGCTATGTGTTGTGTTAGTTCATCTCACAGAGTTACAGCTTTCCCCTCAAGAAGCCTTTCGCTAAGACTGTTCTTGTGGAATTGGGAAAGTTATATTTCAAAGACCATAGAGGGCTATGGTGAAAATGGAATTATTCTGAGATAAACACCGAAAAGAAGCTTTCTGAGCAACTGCTTTGTGTTCTGTTAATTCATCTCACAGTGTTACAAACTTCTCCTCAAGAAACCTTTAGCTAAAGCTGATCTTGTGGAATTTGAAAAGTGATATTTGGAAGCCCATAGGGGGCTATGGTGAAAAAGGAAGTATCTTCTGTTAAAAACTGGAAAGAAGTTTTCTGAGAAACTGCTTTGTGTTCTGTTAATTTATCTTACAGAGTTAAAGCTTTCCCCTCAAGAAACCTTTCTCTAAGGCTGTTCTTGTGTAATTTGCAAAGTGATATTTGGAAGCCCATAGAGGGCTATGGTGATAAAGGAAATATCTTCAGTTAAAAACTGGAAAGAAGATTTCTGAAAAACTGCTTTGTGATCTGTTAATTCATCTCACAGAGTTACAGCTTTCCCCTCAAGACGCCTTTCGGGAAGACTGTTCTTGTGGAATTTGCAAACTGATATTTGGACGCCCATAGAGGGCTATGGTGAAAAAGGAAATATCCTCAGTTAAAAACTGGAAAGAAGCTTTCTGAGAAACTGCTTTGTGTTCTGTTAATTCACATCACGGAGTTACAGCTTTCCCCTCAAGAAGTCTTTCGCTAAGACACTTCTTGTGGAATTTGCAAAGTGATATTTGGAAGCCATTAGAGGGCTATAGTGAAAAAGAAAATATCCTCAGTTAAAAAGTTGAAAGAAGATTTCTGAGAAACTGCTTTGTGTTTTGTTAATTCATCTCACAGAGTTACAGCTTTCCGCTCAAGAAGCCTTTCGCTAAGACTGTTCCTCTGGAATATGCAAAGTGTTATTTTGGAGCCCATAGGGGGCTACGGTGAAAAGGAAATATCTTCCGTTTAAAACTGGAAAGAAGCTTTTTGAGAATCTGCTTTGTGTTCTTTAAATTCATCTCACAGAGTAACAGCTTTCCCCTCTATAAGACTTTCGTTAAGACTGTTCTTGGGGAATTTGCAAAGTGATATTGGGAAGCCCATAGAAGGCTATGGTGAAAAAGGAAAAATCTTCCGTTAAAACTCTGAAGAAGCATTCTGTGAAACTGCCGTGTGTTCTGATAATGCATCTCACCGAGTTACAGCTTTCCCCTCAAGAAGCCTTTCGCAAAGTCTGTTCTTGTGGGATTTTCTAAGTGATATTTGGAAGCCCATAGAGGGCTGTGGGGAAAACGGAAATATCTTCGGCTGAAAACTGCAAAGAAGCTTTTTGAGAAACAGCTCTGTGTTCTGTTAATTCATTTCAGAGAGTTACAGCTTTCCGCTCCAGAAGCCTTTCGCTAAGACTGCTCTTTTGGAATTTGAAAAGTGATATTTGGAAGCCCTTAGAGGGCTATGGTGAAAAAGGAAATATCTTCCATTAAAAACTGGAAAGAAGACTTCTGAGATACTGCCGTGTGTTCTGTTAATACATCTCACCGAGATACAGCTTTCCCCTCAAGAAGCCTTTCTGTAAGACTGTTCTTGTGGAATTTGGAAAGCGAAATTTGGAAGCCCATTGAGGGCTATGACGAAAAAGGAAATTTCTTCCGTTAAAAACCGAAAAGAAGCTTTCTGAGAAACTGCTTTGTGTTTTGTTAGTTCATCTCACAGAATTACAGCTTTGCTCTCCAGAAGCCTTTCGCTAAGACTGTTCTTGTGGAATTTGCAAAGTGATCTTAGAAGCCCGTAGATGGCTATGGTGAAAAAGGAAATATCTTCCATTAAAAACAGGAAAGAAGCTTTCTGAGAGACTTCTTTGTGTTCTGTTAATTCCGCTCAGAGTCTACAGCTTTCACCTCAAGAAGCCTTTCCTTAAGACTGTTCTTGTGGAATTTTCAAAGTGATATTTGGAAGCTCCTAGAAGGCTATGGTGAAAAAGGAAATATCCTAAGATAAAAACTGAAAAGATGCTTTCTGAAAAACTGCATTGTGTTTTCTTAATTGATCTCACGGAGTTATAGATTTCCCCTCCAGAAGCCTTTCGCTAAGATTGTTCTTGTGGAATTTGCAACGTGATATTTGGAAGCCCGCAGAGTGCTATGGTGAAAAAGGAAATATCTTCCGTTAAAAACTGGAAAGAAGACTTCTGAGAAACTCCTTTGTTTTCTGCTAATACATCTCACAAAGTTACAGCTTTCCCCTCAAGAAGCCGATCACTAAGACTGTTCTTGTGGAATTTGCAACGTGATATTTGGAAGCCCGCAGAGGGCTATGGTAAAAAAGGAACAATCTTCTCTTAAAAACTGGAAATAAGCTTTCTGAGAAACCGCCATGTGTTCTCTTAATGCACCTCACCGAGTTACAGCTTTCCCCTCAAGAAGACATTCGCTCGGACTGTTCTTGTGGGATTTGCAAAGTGATATTTGGAAGTCCATAGAGGGCTATGGTGAAAAAGGAAATTTCTTCCGTTAAAAACTGGAAAGAAGATTTCTGAGAAATTGCTATTTGTTCTGTTAATTCATCTCACAGAGTTACAGCTTCACCTCCAGAAGCCTTTCGCTAAGACTGTTCTTGTGGAATTTGCAAAGTCATATTTGGAAGCCAATAGAAGTCTATTTTGAAAAAGGAATTATCCTAAGATAGAAACTGAAAATAAGCTTTCTGAGAAACTGCTTTGTGTTCTGTCAATTCAACTCACAGAGTTACAGCTTTCCCCTCAAGAAACCTTTTCCTGAGGCTGTTGTTGTGAAATTTTCAAAGTGATATTTGGAAGCCCCTAGAGGGCTATGGTGAAAAAGGAAATATCTTCCGTTAAAAACTGGAAAGTATCTTTATGAGAATCTGCCGTGTGTTATGTTAATACATCTCACCGAGTTACAGCTTTCCCCACAAGAAGCCTTTCACTAAGACTGTTCCTGTGGGATTTGCAAAGTGATATTTGGAAGCCCATAGAGGGCTACGGTGAAAATGGAATTATCTTCAGTTAACAACTGGAAAGAAGCTTCTGAGAAACTGCTTTGTGTTCTGTTAATTCATTTCACAGAGTTACAGCTTTCCCTCAAGAAGCGTTTCACTAAGACTCTTCTTGTGGAATTTGCAAAGTGATCTTTGGAAGCCCATAGAGGGCTATGGTGAAAAAGGAAATATCTTCCGTTAAAAACTGGAAAGAAGTTTTATGAGAATCTGCCGTGTGTTATGTTAATACATCTCACCGAGTTACAGCTTTACCCACAAGAAGCCTTTCGCTAAGTCTGTTCCTGTGGGATTTGCAAAGTGATATTTGGAAGCCCATAGAGGGCTACGGTGAAAATGGAAATATCTTCAGTTAACAACAGGAAAGAAGCTTCTGAGAAACTGCTTTGTGTTCTGTTAATTCATCTCCAAGAGTTACAGCTTTCCCCTCAAGAAGCCTTTCGGTACGACGGCTCTTGTGGAATTTGCAGAGTGATATTTGGAAGCCCACAGAGGGCTATGGTGAAAAAGGAAATAGACTAAGATAAAAACTGAAAACAAGCTTTTTGAGAAGCTGCTTTGTGTTCTGTTAATTCATCTCACAGTGTTCCAGCTTTCCCCTAAAGAAGCCTTTCGCTACGACTGTTCTTGTGGAATTTTCAAAGAGATATTTGGAAGCCCTTAGAGGGCTATGGTAAAAAAGGATATACCTTCAGTTAAAAACTGGAAAGAAGCTTTCTGAGAAACTGCTTAGTGTT
The DNA here is from genome assembly GCF_047675955.1 of Chlorocebus sabaeus. Lineage (NCBI taxonomy): Eukaryota > Metazoa > Chordata > Mammalia > Primates > Cercopithecidae > Chlorocebus > Chlorocebus sabaeus. The sequence goes on from NW_027327935.1 coordinate 25,390, forward strand.
CTGTTAATTCATCTCACCGAGTTACAGTTCTCCCTTCAAGAAGCCTTTCGCTAAGACTGTTCTTGTGGAATTGGCAAAGTGATATTTCGAAGACCTTAGAGGGCTATGGTGAAAAAGGAAATATCTTCCGTTAAAAACTGGAAAAAAGCTTTCTGAGAAACTGCTTTGTGTTCTGTTAATTCATCTCACAGAGTTATAGCTTTCCCCTCAAAAAGCCTTTCACTAAGGCTGTTGTTGTGGAATTTGCAAAGTGATATTTGGAATCCCAAAGAGGGCTATGGTGAAAATGGAAATATCCTAAGATAAAAACCGAAAATAACCTTTCTGAGAAACTGCTTTCTGTTCTGGTAGTTCATCTCACAGAGTTACAGCATTCTGCTCAAGGAGCCGTTCACTAAGACTGTTCTTGTGGAATTTGAAAAGTGACATTTGGAAGCCCTTAGAGGGCTATGGTGAAAAAGTAAATATCCTAAGATAAAAACTGAAAAGAAACTTTCTGAGAAACTGCTTTGTTTTCTGTTAATTCAACTCACACAGTTACAGCTTTACCTTCAAGAAGCCTTTCGCTAAGGCTGCTGTTGTGGTATTTGCAAAGTGATATTTGGAAGCCCATAGAGGGCTATGGTGAAAAAGGAAATATCTTCAGTTAAAAACTGAAAAGAAGCTTTCTGAGAAACTGCTGTGTGTTCTGTCAATTCATCTCAAAGAATTAGAGCTTTCCCCTGAAAACACCTTCCGCTAAGACTGTTCTTGTGGAATTTGCAAAGTGATAATTGGAAGCCCATAGATGGCTATGGTGAAAAAGGAAACATCCTAAGATAAAAACCGAGAAGAAGCTTCCTGAGAAACTGCTTTGTGTTCTTTTAGTTAATCTCACGGTGTTACCGCTTTCCCCTCAAGAAGCCATTCAGTAAGACTGTTCTTGTGGAATTTGCTAAGTGATATTTGGAAGCCCAGAGAGGGCTACGGTGAAAAAGGAAATATCTTCCGTTAAAAACTGGAAAGAAGATTTCCGAAAAACTGCTTTGTGTTCTGTTAATTCATCTCACAGAGTTACAGCTTTCCCCTCCAGAAGTCTTTGGCTAAGACTATTCTTGTGGAATTTGCAAAGTGATATTTCGAAGCCCTTAGAGGGCTATGGTGAAAAAGGAAATACCCTAAGATAAAAACTGAAAAGAAGCTTTCTGAGCAACTGCTTTGTTTTCTGTTAAATCAACTCACAGAGTTACAGCTTTCCCCTCAAGAAGCCTGTCGCTAAGGCTGTTTTTGTGGAATATGCAAAGTGATATTTGGAAGCCCATAGATGGCTATGGTGAAAATGGAAATATCCTAAGATAAAAATAGAAAAGAAGCTTTCTGAGATACTGCCTTGTGTTCTGTTAGTTCATCTCACAGAGTTACAGCTTTACCCTCAAGAAACCGTTCACTAAGACTGTTCTTGTGAAATTTGCAAAGTGATATTGGAAGCCCGTAGAGGGCTATGGTGAAAAAGGAAATAACTTCAGTTTAAAACTGGAAAGAATCTTTCTGAGAAACTACTTTGTGTTCTCTTAATTCAACTCACAGAGTTACAGCTTTCCCTTCAATAAGCCTTTCACTAAGACAGTTCTTGTGGAATTTGCAAAGAGATATTTGGAACCCTTAGAAGGCGATGGTGAAAAAGGAAATATCCTAATATAAAAACTGAACAGAAGCTTTCTGAGAAACTGCTTTGTGTACTGTTAATTCATCTCACAGAGTTACAGCTTGTCCCTGCAGAAGCCTTTCACTAAGACTGTTCTTGTGGAATTTGCAAAGAGAAATTTCGAAGCCCATAGAGGGCTATGGTGAAAAAGGGATTATCTTCCGTTAAAAACCGAAAAGAAGCTTTCTGAGAAACTGCTTTGTGTTCTGTTAGTTCATCTCACAGAGTTTGAGCTTTCCTCTCAAGGAGCCGTTCACAAAGACTCTTCTTGTGCAATTTGCAAATTCATATTTGGTAACCCATAGAGGGCTATGGTGAAAAAGGAAATATCTCCCGTTAAAAAGGAGAAAGCAGCTTCTTGAGAAACTGGCGTGTTTTCTGTTAATACATCTCACCGAATTAGATCTTTCCCTTCCAGAAGCCTTTCGCTAAGACTGTTCTTGTGGAATTTGCAAGGTGATATTTGGAAGACCATAGAGGGCTATGGTGAAAAAGGAAATAGCCTAAGATAGAAACTGAAAAGAAGCTTTCTGAAAACCTGGTTTGTGTTCTGTTGAATCATCTCAAAGAGTTAGAGCTTTCCCCTTAAGAAGCCTTTCGCTAATACTATTCTTGTGGAATTTGCAAAGTGATATTCGGAAGCCCATAGAGTGCTATAGTGAAAATGGAAATATCCTAAGATAAAAACTGAAAAGAAGCTTTCTGAGAAACTGTCTTGTGTTCTGTTAGTTCATCTCATCGAGTTACAGCTTTATCCTCAAGAAGCCGTTCACTAAGACTGTTCTTGTGAAATTTGCAAAGTGATATTTGGAAGCCCATAGAAGGCTATGGTGAAAAAGGAAATACCTTCAATTAGAAACTAGAAAGAAGCTTTCTGAGAAGCTGCTTTGTGTTCTGTTAATTCATCTCAGAGTGTTACAGCTTTCCCCTCAAGAAGCCTGTCGCTAAGACTGTTCTTGTGGAACTTCCAAAGTGATATTTGGAAGCCCTTAGAGGGCTATGGTGAAAAAGCAATATCTTCCGTTAAAAACCGGAAAGAAGATTTCTGAGAAACTTCTTTGTGTTCTGTTAATTCATCTCACAGAGTTACAGCTTTCACCTCAAGAAGCCTTTCGCTAAGACTCTTCTTGTGGAATTTGCAAAGTGATATTTGGAATCTTATATAGGGCTACTGTGAAAAATGAAATATGTTGCGTTAAAAACTGAAAAGAAGCTTTCTGAGAAACTGCCTTGTGTTCTGTTAGTTCATCTCACAGAGTTACAGCTTTACCCTCACAAAACCGTTCACTAAGACTGTTCTTGTGAAATATGCAAAGTGATATTGGAAGCCCGTAGAGGGCTATGGTGAAAAAGGAAATAACTCCAGTTTAAAACTGGAAAGAATCTTTCTGAGAAACTACTTTGTGTTCTTTTAATTCAACTCACAGTGTTACAGCTTTCCCTTCAAAAAGCCTTTTGCTAAGACTGTTCTTGTGGAACTTCCAAAGTGATATTTGGAAGCCCTTAGAGGGCTATGGTGAAAAAGCAATATCTTCCGTTAAAAACCGGAAAGAAGCTTTCTGAGAAACTGCTTTGTGTTCTGTTAATTCATCTCACAGAGTTACAGCATATCCCTCCAGAAGCCTTTTGCTAAGACTGTTCTTGTGGAATTTGCAAAGTGTAATTTGGAAGCCCATGGAGGGCTATGGTGAAATAGGACATATTTTCCGTTAATAACCGGAAAGAAGCTTTCTGAGAAACTGTTTTGTGTTCTGTTTATTCATCTCACAACGTTACAGCTTTCCCCTCAAGAAGTCGTTAACTAAGATTGTTTTTGTGGAATTTGGAAAGTGATATTTGGAAGCCCCTAGAGGGCTATGGTGAAAAAGGAAATAGCCTAAGATAAAAACTGATAAGAAGCTTTCTGAAAAACTGACTTGTGTTCTGTCAATTCAACTCACAGTGTTACAGCTTTCCCCTCAAGAAGACTTTCGCTAAGACTGGTGTTGTGGAATTTGCAAAATGATATTTGGAAGTCCATACAGGGCTACGGTTAAAAAGGAAGTATCTTCCGTTAAAACTGGAAAGAAGCTTTCTGAGAAACTGCTTTGTGTTCTGTTAATTCATCTCAGAGTTGCAGCTTTCCCCTCTAGAAGCCTTTCGCTAAGACTGTCCTTGTGGGATGTGCAAAGTGATATTTGGAAGCCCATAGAGGGCTATGGTGAAAAAGGAAATATCCTCAGTTAAAAACTGGAAAGAAGTTTTCTGAGAAACTGCTTTGTGTTCTGTTAATTTATCTCACAGAGTTACAGCTTTCGCCTCAAGAAGTCTTTTGCTAAGACTGCTCTTGTGTCATTTCCAAAGTGATATTTGGAAGCCCATAGGGGGCTATGGTGAAAAAGGAAATATCCTAAGATAGAAACTGAAAAGGAACTTTCTGAGAAACGGCTATGTGTTGTGTTAGTTCATCTCACAGAGTTACAGCTTTCCCCTCAAGAAGCCTTTCGCTAAGACTGTTCTTGTGGAATTGGGAAAGTTATATTTCAAAGACCATAGAGGGCTATGGTGAAAATGGAATTATTCTGAGATAAACACCGAAAAGAAGCTTTCTGAGCAACTGCTTTGTGTTCTGTTAATTCATCTCACAGTGTTACAAACTTCTCCTCAAGAAACCTTTAGCTAAAGCTGATCTTGTGGAATTTGAAAAGTGATATTTGGAAGCCCATAGGGGGCTATGGTGAAAAAGGAAGTATCTTCTGTTAAAAACTGGAAAGAAGTTTTCTGAGAAACTGCTTTGTGTTCTGTTAATTTATCTTACAGAGTTAAAGCTTTCCCCTCAAGAAACCTTTCTCTAAGGCTGTTCTTGTGTAATTTGCAAAGTGATATTTGGAAGCCCATAGAGGGCTATGGTGATAAAGGAAATATCTTCAGTTAAAAACTGGAAAGAAGATTTCTGAAAAACTGCTTTGTGATCTGTTAATTCATCTCACAGAGTTACAGCTTTCCCCTCAAGACGCCTTTCGGGAAGACTGTTCTTGTGGAATTTGCAAACTGATATTTGGACGCCCATAGAGGGCTATGGTGAAAAAGGAAATATCCTCAGTTAAAAACTGGAAAGAAGCTTTCTGAGAAACTGCTTTGTGTTCTGTTAATTCACATCACGGAGTTACAGCTTTCCCCTCAAGAAGTCTTTCGCTAAGACACTTCTTGTGGAATTTGCAAAGTGATATTTGGAAGCCATTAGAGGGCTATAGTGAAAAAGAAAATATCCTCAGTTAAAAAGTTGAAAGAAGATTTCTGAGAAACTGCTTTGTGTTTTGTTAATTCATCTCACAGAGTTACAGCTTTCCGCTCAAGAAGCCTTTCGCTAAGACTGTTCCTCTGGAATATGCAAAGTGTTATTTTGGAGCCCATAGGGGGCTACGGTGAAAAGGAAATATCTTCCGTTTAAAACTGGAAAGAAGCTTTTTGAGAATCTGCTTTGTGTTCTTTAAATTCATCTCACAGAGTAACAGCTTTCCCCTCTATAAGACTTTCGTTAAGACTGTTCTTGGGGAATTTGCAAAGTGATATTGGGAAGCCCATAGAAGGCTATGGTGAAAAAGGAAAAATCTTCCGTTAAAACTCTGAAGAAGCATTCTGTGAAACTGCCGTGTGTTCTGATAATGCATCTCACCGAGTTACAGCTTTCCCCTCAAGAAGCCTTTCGCAAAGTCTGTTCTTGTGGGATTTTCTAAGTGATATTTGGAAGCCCATAGAGGGCTGTGGGGAAAACGGAAATATCTTCGGCTGAAAACTGCAAAGAAGCTTTTTGAGAAACAGCTCTGTGTTCTGTTAATTCATTTCAGAGAGTTACAGCTTTCCGCTCCAGAAGCCTTTCGCTAAGACTGCTCTTTTGGAATTTGAAAAGTGATATTTGGAAGCCCTTAGAGGGCTATGGTGAAAAAGGAAATATCTTCCATTAAAAACTGGAAAGAAGACTTCTGAGATACTGCCGTGTGTTCTGTTAATACATCTCACCGAGATACAGCTTTCCCCTCAAGAAGCCTTTCTGTAAGACTGTTCTTGTGGAATTTGGAAAGCGAAATTTGGAAGCCCATTGAGGGCTATGACGAAAAAGGAAATTTCTTCCGTTAAAAACCGAAAAGAAGCTTTCTGAGAAACTGCTTTGTGTTTTGTTAGTTCATCTCACAGAATTACAGCTTTGCTCTCCAGAAGCCTTTCGCTAAGACTGTTCTTGTGGAATTTGCAAAGTGATCTTAGAAGCCCGTAGATGGCTATGGTGAAAAAGGAAATATCTTCCATTAAAAACAGGAAAGAAGCTTTCTGAGAGACTTCTTTGTGTTCTGTTAATTCCGCTCACAGTCTACAGCTTTCACCTCAAGAAGCCTTTCCTTAAGACTGTTCTTGTGGAATTTTCAAAGTGATATTTGGAAGCTCCTAGAAGGCTATGGTGAAAAAGGAAATATCCTAAGATAAAAACTGAAAAGATGCTTTCTGAAAAACTGCATTGTGTTTTCTTAATTGATCTCACGGAGTTATAGATTTCCCCTCCAGAAGCCTTTCGCTAAGATTGTTCTTGTGGAATTTGCAACGTGATATTTGGAAGCCCGCAGAGTGCTATGGTGAAAAAGGAAATATCTTCCGTTAAAAACTGGAAAGAAGACTTCTGAGAAACTCCTTTGTTTTCTGCTAATACATCTCACAAAGTTACAGCTTTCCCCTCAAGAAGCCGATCACTAAGACTGTTCTTGTGGAATTTGCAACGTGATATTTGGAAGCCCGCAGAGGGCTATGGTAAAAAAGGAACAATCTTCTCTTAAAAACTGGAAATAAGCTTTCTGAGAAACCGCCATGTGTTCTCTTAATGCACCTCACCGAGTTACAGCTTTCCCCTCAAGAAGACATTCGCTCGGACTGTTCTTGTGGGATTTGCAAAGTGATATTTGGAAGTCCATAGAGGGCTATGGTGAAAAAGGAAATTTCTTCCGTTAAAAACTGGAAAGAAGATTTCTGAGAAATTGCTATTTGTTCTGTTAATTCATCTCACAGAGTTACAGCTTCACCTCCAGAAGCCTTTCGCTAAGACTGTTCTTGTGGAATTTGCAAAGTCATATTTGGAAGCCAATAGAAGTCTATTTTGAAAAAGGAATTATCCTAAGATAGAAACTGAAAATAAGCTTTCTGAGAAACTGCTTTGTGTTCTGTCAATTCAACTCACAGAGTTACAGCTTTCCCCTCAAGAAACCTTTTCCTGAGGCTGTTGTTGTGAAATTTTCAAAGTGATATTTGGAAGCCCCTAGAGGGCTATGGTGAAAAAGGAAATATCTTCCGTTAAAAACTGGAAAGTATCTTTATGAGAATCTGCCGTGTGTTATGTTAATACATCTCACCGAGTTACAGCTTTCCCCACAAGAAGCCTTTCACTAAGACTGTTCCTGTGGGATTTGCAAAGTGATATTTGGAAGCCCATAGAGGGCTACGGTGAAAATGGAATTATCTTCAGTTAACAACTGGAAAGAAGCTTCTGAGAAACTGCTTTGTGTTCTGTTAATTCATTTCACAGAGTTACAGCTTTCCCTCAAGAAGCGTTTCACTAAGACTCTTCTTGTGGAATTTGCAAAGTGATCTTTGGAAGCCCATAGAGGGCTATGGTGAAAAAGGAAATATCTTCCGTTAAAAACTGGAAAGAAGTTTTATGAGAATCTGCCGTGTGTTATGTTAATACATCTCACCGAGTTACAGCTTTACCCACAAGAAGCCTTTCGCTAAGTCTGTTCCTGTGGGATTTGCAAAGTGATATTTGGAAGCCCATAGAGGGCTACGGTGAAAATGGAAATATCTTCAGTTAACAACAGGAAAGAAGCTTCTGAGAAACTGCTTTGTGTTCTGTTAATTCATCTCCAAGAGTTACAGCTTTCCCCTCAAGAAGCCTTTCGGTACGACGGCTCTTGTGGAATTTGCAGAGTGATATTTGGAAGCCCACAGAGGGCTATGGTGAAAAAGGAAATAGACTAAGATAAAAACTGAAAACAAGCTTTTTGAGAAGCTGCTTTGTGTTCTGTTAATTCATCTCACAGTGTTCCAGCTTTCCCCTAAAGAAGCCTTTCGCTACGACTGTTCTTGTGGAATTTTCAAAGAGATATTTGGAAGCCCTTAGAGGGCTATGGTAAAAAAGGATATACCTTCAGTTAAAAACTGGAAAGAAGCTTTCTGAGAAACTGCTTAGTGTTCTGTTAATTCATCTCACCGAGTTACAGTTCTCCCTTCAAGAAGCCTTTCGCTAAGACTGTTCTTGTGGAATTGGCAAAGTGATATTTCGAAGACCTTAGAGGGCTATGGTGAAAAAGGAAATATCTTCCGTTAAAAACTGGAAAAAAGCTTTCTGAGAAACTGCTTTGTGTTCTGTTAATTCATCTCACAGAGTTATAGCTTTCCCCTCAAAAAGTCTTTCACTAAGGCTGTTGTTGTGGAATTTGCAAAGTGATATTTGGAATCCCAAAGAGGGCTATGGTGAAAATGGAAATATCCTAAGATAAAAACCGAAAATAACCTTTCTGAGAAACTGCTTTCTGTTCTGGTAGTTCATCTCACAGAGTTACAGCATTCTGCTCAAGGAGCCGTTCACTAAGACTGTTCTTGTGGAATTTGAAAAGTGACATTTGGAAGCCCTTAGAGGGCTATGGTGAAAAAGTAAATATCCTAAGATAAAAACTGAAAAGAAACTTTCTGAGAAACTGCTTTGTTTTCTGTTAATTCAACTCACACAGTTACAGCTTTACCTTCAAGAAGCCTTTCGCTAAGGCTGCTGTTGTGGTATTTGCAAAGTGATATTTGGAAGCCCATAGAGGGCTATGGTGAAAAAGGAAATATCTTCAGTTAAAAACTGAAAAGAAGCTTTCTGAGAAACTGCTGTGTGTTCTGTCAATTCATCTCAAAGAATTAGAGCTTTCCCCTGAAAACACCTTCCGCTAAGACTGTTCTTGTGGAATTTGCAAAGTGATAATTGGAAGCCCATAGATGGCTATGGTGAAAAAGGAAACATCCTAAGATAAAAACCGAGAAGAAGCTTCCTGAGAAACTGCTTTGTGTTCTTTTAGTTAATCTCACGGTGTTACCGCTTTCCCCTCAAGAAGCCATTCAGTAAGACTGTTCTTGTGGAATTTGCTAAGTGATATTTGGAAGCCCAGAGAGGGCTACGGTGAAAAAGGAAATATCTTCCGTTAAAAACTGGAAAGAAGATTTCCGAAAAACTGCTTTGTGTTCTGTTAATTCATCTCACAGAGTTACAGCTTTCCCCTCCAGAAGTCTTTGGCTAAGACTATTCTTGTGGAATTTGCAAAGTGATATTTCGAAGCCCTTAGAGGGCTATGGTGAAAAAGGAAATACCCTAAGATAAAAACTGAAAAGAAGCTTTCTGAGCAACTGCTTTGTTTTCTGTTAAATCAACTCACAGAGTTACAGCTTTCCCCTCAAGAAGCCTGTCGCTAAGGCTGTTTTTGTGGAATATGCAAAGTGATATTTGGAAGCCCATAGATGGCTATGGTGAAAATGGAAATATCCTAAGATAAAAATAGAAAAGAAGCTTTCTGAGATACTGCCTTGTGTTCTGTTAGTTCATCTCACAGAGTTACAGCTTTACCCTCAAGAAACCGTTCACTAAGACTGTTCTTGTGAAATTTGCAAAGTGATATTGGAAGCCTGTAGAGGGCTATGGTGAAAAAGGAAATAACTTCAGTTTAAAACTGGAAAGAATCTTTCTGAGAAACTACTTTGTGTTCTCTTAATTCAACTCACAGAGTTACAGCTTTCCCTTCAATAAGCCTTTCACTAAGACAGTTCTTGTGGAATTTGCAAAGAGATATTTGGAACCCTTAGAAGGCGATGGTGAAAAAGGAAATATCCTAATATAAAAACTGAACAGAAGCTTTCTGAGAAACTGCTTTGTGTACTGTTAATTCATCTCACAGAGTTACAGCTTGTCCCTGCAGAAGCCTTTCACTAAGACTGTTCTTGTGGAATTTGCAAAGAGAAATTTCGAAGCCCATAGAGGGCTATGGTGAAAAAGGGATTATCTTCCGTTAAAAACCGAAAAGAAGCTTTCTGAGAAACTGCTTTGTGTTCTGTTAGTTCATCTCACAGAGTTTGAGCTTTCCTCTCAAGGAGCCGTTCACAAAGACTCTTCTTGTGCAATTTGCAAATTCATATTTGGTAACCCATAGAGGGCTATGGTGAAAAAGGAAATATCTCCCGTTAAAAAGGAGAAAGCAGCTTCTTGAGAAACTGGCGTGTTTTCTGTTAATACATCTCACCGAATTAGATCTTTCCCTTCCAGAAGCCTTTCGCTAAGACTGTTCTTGTGGAATTTGCAAGGTGATATTTGGAAGACCATAGAGGGCTATGGTGAAAAAGGAAATAGCCTAAGATAGAAACTGAAAAGAAGCTTTCTGAAAACCTGGTTTGTGTTCTGTTGAATCATCTCAAAGAGTTAGAGCTTTCCCCTTAAGAAGCCTTTCGCTAATACTATTCTTGTGGAATTTGCAAAGTGATATTCGGAAGCCCATAGAGTGCTATAGTGAAAATGGAAATATCCTAAGATAAAAACTGAAAAGAAGCTTTCTGAGAAACTGTCTTGTGTTCTGTTAGTTCATCTCATCGAGTTACAGCTTTATCCTCAAGAAGCCGTTCACTAAGACTGTTCTTGTGAAATTTGCAAAGTGATATTTGGAAGCCCATAGAAGGCTATGGTGAAAAAGGAAATACCTTCAATTAGAAACTAGAAAGAAGCTTTCTGAGAAGCTGCTTTGTGTTCTGTTAATTCATCTCAGAGTGTTACAGCTTTCCCCTCAAGAAGCCTGTCGCTAAGACTGTTCTTGTGGAACTTCCAAAGTGATATTTGGAAGCCCTTAGAGGGCTATGGTGAAAAAGCAATATCTTCCGTTAAAAACCGGAAAGAAGATTTCTGAGAAACTTCTTTGTGTTCTGTTAATTCATCTCACAGAGTTACAGCTTTCACCTCAAGAAGCCTTTCGCTAAGACTCTTCTTGTGGAATTTGCAAAGTGATATTTGGAATCTTATATAGGGCTACTGTGAAAAATGAAATATGTTGCGTTAAAAACTGAAAAGAAGCTTTCTGAGAAACTGCCTTGTGTTCTGTTAGTTCATCTCACAGAGTTACAGCTTTACCCTCACAAAACCGTTCACTAAGACTGTTCTTGTGAAATATGCAAAGTGATATTGGAAGCCCGTAGAGGGCTATGGTGAAAAAGGAAATAACTCCAGTTTAAAACTGGAAAGAATCTTTCTGAGAAACTACTTTGTGTTCTTTTAATTCAACTCACAGTGTTACAGCTTTCCCTTCAAAAAGCCTTTTGCTAAGACTGTTCTTGTGGAACTTCCAAAGTGATATTTGGAAGCCCTTAGAGGGCTATGGTGAAAAAGCAATATCTTCCGTTAAAAACCGGAAAGAAGCTTTCTGAGAAACTGCTTTGTGTTCTGTTAATTCATCTCACAGAGTTACAGCATATCCCTCCAGAAGCCTTTCGCTAAGACTGTTCTTGTGGAATTTGCAAAGTGTAATTTGGAAGCCCATGGAGGGCTATGGTGAAATAGGACATATTTTCCGTTAATAACCGGAAAGAAGCTTTCTGAGAAACTGTTTTGTGTTCTGTTTATTCATCTCACAACGTTACAGCTTTCCCCTCAAGAAGTCGTTAACTAAGATTGTTTTTGTGGAATTTGGAAAGTGATATTTGGAAGCCCCTAGAGGGCTATGGTGAAAAAGGAAATAGCCTAAGATAAAAACTGATAAGAAGCTTTCTGAAAAACTGACTTGTGTTCTGTCAATTCAACTCACAGTGTTACAGCTTTCCCCTCAAGAAGACTTTCGCTAAGACTGGTGTTGTGGAATTTGCAAAATGATATTTGGAAGTCCATACAGGGCTACGGTTAAAAAGGAAGTATCTTCCGTTAAAACTGGAAAGAAGCTTTCTGAGAAACTGCTTTGTGTTCTGTTAATTCATCTCAGAGTTGCAGCTTTCCCCTCTAGAAGCCTTTCGCTAAGACTGTCCTTGTGGGATGTGCAAAGTGATATTTGGAAGCCCATAGAGGGCTATGGTGAAAAAGGAAATATCCTCAGTTAAAAACTGGAAAGAAGTTTTCTGAGAAACTGCTTTGTGTTCTGTTAATTTATCTCACAGAGTTACAGCTTTCGCCTCAAGAAGTCTTTTGCTAAGACTGCTCTTGTGTCATTTCCAAAGTGATATTTGGAAGCCCATAGGGGGCTATGGTGAAAAAGGAAATATCCTAAGATAGAAACTGAAAAGGAACTTTCTGAGAAACGGCTATGTGTTGTGTTAGTTCATCTCACAGAGTTACAGCTTTCCCCTCAAGAAGCCTTTCGCTAAGACTGTTCTTGTGGAATTGGGAAAGTTATATTTCAAAGACCATAGAGGGCTATGGTGAAAATGGAATTATTCTGAGATAAACACCGAAAAGAAGCTTTCTGAGCAACTGCTTTGTGTTCTGTTAATTCATCTCACAGTGTTACAAACTTCTCCTCAAGAAACCTTTAGCTAAAGCTGATCTTGTGGAATTTGAAAAGTGATATTTGGAAGCCCATAGGGGGCTATGGTGAAAAAGGAAGTATCTTCTGTTAAAAACTGGAAAGAAGTTTTCTGAGAAACTGCTTTGTGTTCTGTTAATTTATCTTACAGAGTTAAAGCTTTCCCCTCAAGAAACCTTTCTCTAAGGCTGTTCTTGTGTAATTTGCAAAGTGATATTTGGAAGCCCATAGAGGGCTATGGTGAAAAAGGAAATATCCTCAGTTAAAAACTGGAAAGAAGCTTTCTGAGAAACTGCTTTGTGTTCTGTTAATTCACATCACGGAGTTACAGCTTTCCCCTCAAGAAGTCTTTCGCTAAGACACTTCTTGTGGAATTTGCAAAGTGATATTTGGAAGCCATTAGAGGGCTATAGTGAAAAAGAAAATATCCTCAGTTAAAAAGTTGAAAGAAGATTTCTGAGAAACTGCTTTGTGTTTTGTTAATTCATCTCACAGAGTTACAGCTTTCCGCTCAAGAAGCCTTTCGCTAAGACTGTTCCTCTGGAATATGCAAAGTGTTATTTTGGAGCCCATAGGAGGCTACGGTGAAAAGGAAATATCTTCCGTTTAAAACTGGAAAGAAGCTTTTTGAGAATCTGCTTTGTGTTCTTTAAATTCATCTCACAGAGTAACAGCTTTCCCCTCTATAAGACTTTCGTTAAGACTGTTCTTGGGGAATTTGCAAAGTGATATTGGGAAGCCCATAGAAGGCTATGGTGAAAAAGGAAAAATCTTCCGTTAAAACTCTGAAGAAGCATTCTGTGAAACTGCCGTGTGTTCTGATAATGCATCTCACCGAGTTACAGCTTTCCCCTCAAGAAGCCTTTCGCAAAGTCTGTTCTTGTGGGATTTTCTAAGTGATATTTGGAAGCCCATAGAGGGCTGTGGGGAAAACGGAAATATCTTCGGCTGAAAACTGCAAAGAAGCTTTTTGAGAAACAGCTCTGTGTTCTGTTAATTCATTTCAGAGAGTTACAGCTTTCCGCTCCAGAAGCCTTTCGCTAAGACTGCTCTTTTGGAATTTGAAAAGTGATATTTGGAAGCCCTTAGAGGGCTATGGTGAAAAAGGAAATATCTTCCATTAAAAACTGGAAAGAAGACTTCTGAGATACTGCCGTGTGTTCTGTTAATACATCTCACCGAGATACAGCTTTCCCCTCAAGAAGCCTTTCTGTAAGACTGTTCTTGTGGAATTTGGAAAGCGAAATTTGGAAGCCCATTGAGGGCTATGACGAAAAAGGAAATTTCTTCCGTTAAAAACCGAAAAGAAGCTTTCTGAGAAACTGCTTTGTGTTTTGTTAGTTCATCTCACAGAATTACAGCTTTGCTCTCCAGAAGCCTTTCGCTAAGACTGTTCTTGTGGAATTTGCAAAGTGATCTTAGAAGCCCGTAGATGGCTATGGTGAAAAAGGAAATATCTTCCATTAAAAACAGGAAAGAAGCTTTCTGAGAGACTTCTTTGTGTTCTGTTAATTCCGCTCACAGTCTACAGCTTTCACCTCAAGAAGCCTTTCCTTAAGACTGTTCTTGTGGAATTTTCAAAGTGATATTTGGAAGCTCCTAGAAGGCTATGGTGAAAAAGGAAATATCCTAAGATAAAAACTGAAAAGATGCTTTCTGAAAAACTGCATTGTGTTTTCTTAATTGATCTCACGGAGTTATAGATTTCCCCTCCAGAAGCCTTTCGCTAAGATTGTTCTTGTGGAATTTGCAACGTGATATTTGGAAGCCCGCAGAGTGCTATGGTGAAAAAGGAAATATCTTCCGTTAAAAACTGGAAAGAAGACTTCTGAGAAACTCCTTTGTTTTCTGCTAATACATCTCACAAAGTTACAGCTTTCCCCTCAAGAAGCCGATCACTAAGACTGTTCTTGTGGAATTTGCAACGTGATATTTGGAAGCCCGCAGAGGGCTATGGTAAAAAAGGAACAATCTTCTCTTAAAAACTGGAAATAAGCTTTCTGAGAAACCGCCATGTGTTCTCTTAATGCACCTCACCGAGTTACAGCTTTCCCCTCAAGAAGACATTCGCTCGGACTGTTCTTGTGGGATTTGCAAAGTGATATTTGGAAGTCCATAGAGGGCTATGGTGAAAAAGGAAATTTCTTCCGTTAAAAACTGGAAAGAAGATTTCTGAGAAATTGCTATTTGTTCTGTTAATTCATCTCACAGAGTTACAGCTTCACCTCCAGAAGCCTTTCGCTAAGACTGTTCTTGTGGAATTTGCAAAGTCATATTTGGAAGCCAATAGAAGTCTATTTTGAAAAAGGAATTATCCTAAGATAGAAACTGAAAATAAGCTTTCTGAGAAACTGCTTTGTGTTCTGTCAATTCAACTCACAGAGTTACAGCTTTCCCCTCAAGAAACCTTTTCCTGAGGCTGTTGTTGTGAAATTTTCAAAGTGATATTTGGAAGCCCCTAGAGGGCTATGGTGAAAAAGGAAATATCTTCCGTTAAAAACTGGAAAGTATCTTTATGAGAATCTGCCGTGTGTTATGTTAATACATCTCACCGAGTTACAGCTTTCCCCACAAGAAGCCTTTCACTAAGACTGTTCCTGTGGGATTTGCAAAGTGATATTTGGAAGCCCATAGAGGGCTACGGTGAAAATGGAATTATCTTCAGTTAACAACTGGAAAGAAGCTTCTGAGAAACTGCTTTGTGTTCTGTTAATTCATTTCACAGAGTTACAGCTTTCCCTCAAGAAGCGTTTCACTAAGACTCTTCTTGTGGAATTTGCAAAGTGATCTTTGGAAGCCCATAGAGGGCTATGGTGAAAAAGGAAATATCTTCCGTTAAAAACTGGAAAGAAGTTTTATGAGAATCTGCCGTGTGTTATGTTAATACATCTCACCGAGTTACAGCTTTACCCACAAGAAGCCTTTCGCTAAGTCTGTTCCTGTGGGATTTGCAAAGTGATATTTGGAAGCCCATAGAGGGCTACGGTGAAAATGGAAATATCTTCAGTTAACAACAGGAAAGAAGCTTCTGAGAAACTGCTTTGTGTTCTGTTAATTCATCTCCAAGAGTTACAGCTTTCCCCTCAAGAAGCCTTTCGGTACGACGGCTCTTGTGGAATTTGCAGAGTGATATTTGGAAGCCCACAGAGGGCTATGGTGAAAAAGGAAATAGACTAAGATAAAAACTGAAAACAAGCTTTTTGAGAAGCTGCTTTGTGTTCTGTTAATTCATCTCACAGTGTTCCAGCTTTCCCCTAAAGAAGCCTTTCGCTACGACTGTTCTTGTGGAATTTTCAAAGAGATATTTGGAAGCCCTTAGAGGGCTATGGTAAAAAAGGATATACCTTCAGTTAAAAACTGGAAAGAAGCTTTCTGAGAAACTGCTTAGTGTTCTGTTAATTCATCTCACCGAGTTACAGTTCTCCCTTCAAGAAGCCTTTCGCTAAGACTGTTCTTGTGGAATTGGCAAAGTGATATTTCGAAGACCTTAGAGGGCTATGGTGAAAAAGGAAATATCTTCCGTTAAAAACTGGAAAAAAGCTTTCTGAGAAACTGCTTTGTGTTCTGTTAATTCATCTCACAGAGTTATAGCTTTCCCCTCAAAAAGCCTTTCACTAAGGCTGTTGTTGTGGAATTTGCAAAGTGATATTTGGAATCCCAAAGAGGGCTATGGTGAAAATGGAAATATCCTAAGATAAAAACCGAAAATAACCTTTCTGAGAAACTGCTTTCTGTTCTGGTAGTTCATCTCACAGAGTTACAGCATTCTGCTCAAGGAGCCGTTCACTAAGACTGTTCTTGTGGAATTTGAAAAGTGACATTTGGAAGCCCTTAGAGGGCTATGGTGAAAAAGTAAATATCCTAAGATAAAAACTGAAAAGAAACTTTCTGAGAAACTGCTTTGTTTTCTGTTAATTCAACTCACACAGTTACAGCTTTACCTTCAAGAAGCCTTTCGCTAAGGCTGCTGTTGTGGTATTTGCAAAGTGATATTTGGAAGCCCATAGAGGGCTATGGTGAAAAAGGAAATATCTTCAGTTAAAAACTGAAAAGAAGCTTTCTGAGAAACTGCTGTGTGTTCTGTCAATTCATCTCAAAGAATTAGAGCTTTCCCCTGAAAACACCTTCCGCTAAGACTGTTCTTGTGGAATTTGCAAAGTGATAATTGGAAGCCCATAGATGGCTATGGTGAAAAAGGAAACATCCTAAGATAAAAACCGAGAAGAAGCTTCCTGAGAAACTGCTTTGTGTTCTTTTAGTTAATCTCACGGTGTTACCGCTTTCCCCTCAAGAAGCCATTCAGTAAGACTGTTCTTGTGGAATTTGCTAAGTGATATTTGGAAGCCCAGAGAGGGCTACGGTGAAAAAGGAAATATCTTCCGTTAAAAACTGGAAAGAAGATTTCCGAAAAACTGCTTTGTGTTCTGTTAATTCATCTCACAGAGTTACAGCTTTCCCCTCCAGAAGTCTTTGGCTAAGACTATTCTTGTGGAATTTGCAAAGTGATATTTCGAAGCCCTTAGAGGGCTATGGTGAAAAAGGAAATACCCTAAGATAAAAACTGAAAAGAAGCTTTCTGAGCAACTGCTTTGTTTTCTGTTAAATCAACTCACAGAGTTACAGCTTTCCCCTCAAGAAGCCTGTCGCTAAGGCTGTTTTTGTGGAATATGCAAAGTGATATTTGGAAGCCCATAGATGGCTATGGTGAAAATGGAAATATCCTAAGATAAAAATAGAAAAGAAGCTTTCTGAGATACTGCCTTGTGTTCTGTTAGTTCATCTCACAGAGTTACAGCTTTACCCTCAAGAAACCGTTCACTAAGACTGTTCTTGTGAAATTTGCAAAGTGATATTGGAAGCCCGTAGAGGGCTATGGTGAAAAAGGAAATAACTTCAGTTTAAAACTGGAAAGAATCTTTCTGAGAAACTACTTTGTGTTCTCTTAATTCAACTCACAGAGTTACAGCTTTCCCTTCAATAAGCCTTTCACTAAGACAGTTCTTGTGGAATTTGCAAAGAGATATTTGGAACCCTTAGAAGGCGATGGTGAAAAAGGAAATATCCTAATATAAAAACTGAACAGAAGCTTTCTGAGAAACTGCTTTGTGTACTGTTAATTCATCTCACAGAGTTACAGCTTGTCCCTGCAGAAGCCTTTCACTAAGACTGTTCTTGTGGAATTTGCAAAGAGAAATTTCGAAGCCCATAGAGGGCTATGGTGAAAAAGGGATTATCTTCCGTTAAAAACCGAAAAGAAGCTTTCTGAGAAACTGCTTTGTGTTCTGTTAGTTCATCTCACAGAGTTTGAGCTTTCCTCTCAAGGAGCCGTTCACAAAGACTCTTCTTGTGCAATTTGCAAATTCATATTTGGTAACCCATAGAGGGCTATGGTGAAAAAGGAAATATCTCCCGTTAAAAAGGAGAAAGCAGCTTCTTGAGAAACTGGCGTGTTTTCTGTTAATACATCTCACCGAATTAGATCTTTCCCTTCCAGAAGCCTTTCGCTAAGACTGTTCTTGTGGAATTTGCAAGGTGATATTTGGAAGACCATAGAGGGCTATGGTGAAAAAGGAAATAGCCTAAGATAGAAACTGAAAAGAAGCTTTCTGAAAACCTGGTTTGTGTTCTGTTGAATCATCTCAAAGAGTTAGAGCTTTCCCCTTAAGAAGCCTTTCGCTAATACTATTCTTGTGGAATTTGCAAAGTGATATTCGGAAGCCCATAGAGTGCTATAGTGAAAATGGAAATATCCTAAGATAAAAACTGAAAAGAAGCTTTCTGAGAAACTGTCTTGTGTTCTGTTAGTTCATCTCATCGAGTTACAGCTTTATCCTCAAGAAGCCGTTCACTAAGACTGTTCTTGTGAAATTTGCAAAGTGATATTTGGAAGCCCATAGAAGGCTATGGTGAAAAAGGAAATACCTTCAATTAGAAACTAGAAAGAAGCTTTCTGAGAAGCTGCTTTGTGTTCTGTTAATTCATCTCAGAGTGTTACAGCTTTCCCCTCAAGAAGCCTGTCGCTAAGACTGTTCTTGTGGAACTTCCAAAGTGATATTTGGAAGCCCTTAGAGGGCTATGGTGAAAAAGCAATATCTTCCGTTAAAAACCGGAAAGAAGATTTCTGAGAAACTTCTTTGTGTTCTGTTAATTCATCTCACAGAGTTACAGCTTTCACCTCAAGAAGCCTTTCGCTAAGACTCTTCTTGTGGAATTTGCAAAGTGATATTTGGAATCTTATATAGGGCTACTGTGAAAAATGAAATATGTTGCGTTAAAAACTGAAAAGAAGCTTTCTGAGAAACTGCCTTGTGTTCTGTTAGTTCATCTCACAGAGTTACAGCTTTACCCTCACAAAACCGTTCACTAAGACTGTTCTTGTGAAATATGCAAAGTGATATTGGAAGCCCGTAGAGGGCTATGGTGAAAAAGGAAATAACTCCAGTTTAAAACTGGAAAGAATCTTTCTGAGAAACTACTTTGTGTTCTTTTAATTCAACTCACAGTGTTACAGCTTTCCCTTCAAAAAGCCTTTTGCTAAGACTGTTCTTGTGGAACTTCCAAAGTGATATTTGGAAGCCCTTAGAGGGCTATGGTGAAAAAGCAATATCTTCCGTTAAAAACCGGAAAGAAGCTTTCTGAGAAACTGCTTTGTGTTCTGTTAATTCATCTCACAGAGTTACAGCATATCCCTCCAGAAGCCTTTTGCTAAGACTGTTCTTGTGGAATTTGCAAAGTGTAATTTGGAAGCCCATGGAGGGCTATGGTGAAATAGGACATATTTTCCGTTAATAACCGGAAAGAAGCTTTCTGAGAAACTGTTTTGTGTTCTGTTTATTCATCTCACAACGTTACAGCTTTCCCCTCAAGAAGTCGTTAACTAAGATTGTTTTTGTGGAATTTGGAAAGTGATATTTGGAAGCCCCTAGAGGGCTATGGTGAAAAAGGAAATAGCCTAAGATAAAAACTGATAAGAAGCTTTCTGAAAAACTGACTTGTGTTCTGTCAATTCAACTCACAGTGTTACAGCTTTCCCCTCAAGAAGACTTTCGCTAAGACTGGTGTTGTGGAATTTGCAAAATGATATTTGGAAGTCCATACAGGGCTACGGTTAAAAAGGAAGTATCTTCCGTTAAAACTGGAAAGAAGCTTTCTGAGAAACTGCTTTGTGTTCTGTTAATTCATCTCAGAGTTGCAGCTTTCCCCTCTAGAAGCCTTTCGCTAAGACTGTCCTTGTGGGATGTGCAAAGTGATATTTGGAAGCCCATAGAGGGCTATGGTGAAAAAGGAAATATCCTCAGTTAAAAACTGGAAAGAAGTTTTCTGAGAAACTGCTTTGTGTTCTGTTAATTTATCTCACAGAGTTACAGCTTTCGCCTCAAGAAGTCTTTTGCTAAGACTGCTCTTGTGTCATTTCCAAAGTGATATTTGGAAGCCCATAGGGGGCTATGGTGAAAAAGGAAATATCCTAAGATAGAAACTGAAAAGGAACTTTCTGAGAAACGGCTATGTGTTGTGTTAGTTCATCTCACAGAGTTACAGCTTTCCCCTCAAGAAGCCTTTCGCTAAGACTGTTCTTGTGGAATTGGGAAAGTTATATTTCAAAGACCATAGAGGGCTATGGTGAAAATGGAATTATTCTGAGATAAACACCGAAAAGAAGCTTTCTGAGCAACTGCTTTGTGTTCTGTTAATTCATCTCACAGTGTTACAAACTTCTCCTCAAGAAACCTTTAGCTAAAGCTAATCTTGTGGAATTTGAAAAGTGATATTTGGAAGCCCATAGGGGGCTATGGTGAAAAAGGAAGTATCTTCTGTTAAAAACTGGAAAGAAGTTTTCTGAGAAACTGCTTTGTGTTCTGTTAATTTATCTTACAGAGTTAAAGCTTTCCCCTCAAGAAACCTTTCTCTAAGGCTGTTCTTGTGTAATTTGCAAAGTGATATTTGGAAGCCCATAGAGGGCTATGGTGATAAAGGAAATATCTTCAGTTAAAAACTGGAAAGAAGATTTCTGAAAAACTGCTTTGTGATCTGTTAATTCATCTCACAGAGTTACAGCTTTCCCCTCAAGACGCCTTTCGGGAAGACTGTTCTTGTGGAATTTGCAAACTGATATTTGGACGCCCATAGAGGGCTATGGTGAAAAAGGAAATATCCTCAGTTAAAAACTGGAAAGAAGCTTTCTGAGAAACTGCTTTGTGTTCTGTTAATTCACATCACGGAGTTACAGCTTTCCCCTCAAGAAGTCTTTCGCTAAGACACTTCTTGTGGAATTTGCAAAGTGATATTTGGAAGCCATTAGAGGGCTATAGTGAAAAAGAAAATATCCTCAGTTAAAAAGTTGAAAGAAGATTTCTGAGAAACTGCTTTGTGTTTTGTTAATTCATCTCACAGAGTTACAGCTTTCCGCTCAAGAAGCCTTTCGCTAAGACTGTTCCTCTGGAATATGCAAAGTGTTATTTTGGAGCCCATAGGGGGCTACGGTGAAAAGGAAATATCTTCCGTTTAAAACTGGAAAGAAGCTTTTTGAGAATCTGCTTTGTGTTCTTTAAATTCATCTCACAGAGTAACAGCTTTCCCCTCTATAAGACTTTCGTTAAGACTGTTCTTGGGGAATTTGCAAAGTGATATTGGGAAGCCCATAGAAGGCTATGGTGAAAAAGGAAAAATCTTCCGTTAAAACTCTGAAGAAGCATTCTGTGAAACTGCCGTGTGTTCTGATAATGCATCTCACCGAGTTACAGCTTTCCCCTCAAGAAGCCTTTCGCAAAGTCTGTTCTTGTGGGATTTTCTAAGTGATATTTGGAAGCCCATAGAGGGCTGTGGGGAAAACGGAAATATCTTCGGCTGAAAACTGCAAAGAAGCTTTTTGAGAAACAGCTCTGTGTTCTGTTAATTCATTTCAGAGAGTTACAGCTTTCCGCTCCAGAAGCCTTTCGCTAAGACTGCTCTTTTGGAATTTGAAAAGTGATATTTGGAAGCCCTTAGAGGGCTATGGTGAAAAAGGAAATATCTTCCATTAAAAACTGGAAAGAAGACTTCTGAGATACTGCCGTGTGTTCTGTTAATACATCTCACCGAGATACAGCTTTCCCCTCAAGAAGCCTTTCTGTAAGACTGTTCTTGTGGAATTTGGAAAGCGAAATTTGGAAGCCCATTGAGGGCTATGACGAAAAAGGAAATTTCTTCCGTTAAAAACCGAAAAGAAGCTTTCTGAGAAACTGCTTTGTGTTTTGTTAGTTCATCTCACAGAATTACAGCTTTGCTCTCCAGAAGCCTTTCGCTAAGACTGTTCTTGTGGAATTTGCAAAGTGATCTTAGAAGCCCGTAGATGGCTATGGTGAAAAAGGAAATATCTTCCATTAAAAACAGGAAAGAAGCTTTCTGAGAGACTTCTTTGTGTTCTGTTAATTCCGCTCACAGTCTACAGCTTTCACCTCAAGAAGCCTTTCCTTAAGACTGTTCTTGTGGAATTTTCAAAGTGATATTTGGAAGCTCCTAGAAGGCTATGGTGAAAAAGGAAATATCCTAAGATAAAAACTGAAAAGATGCTTTCTGAAAAACTGCATTGTGTTTTCTTAATTGATCTCACGGAGTTATAGATTTCCCCTCCAGAAGCCTTTCGCTAAGATTGTTCTTGTGGAATTTGCAACGTGATATTTGGAAGCCCGCAGAGTGCTATGGTGAAAAAGGAAATATCTTCCGTTAAAAACTGGAAAGAAGACTTCTGAGAAACTCCTTTGTTTTCTGCTAATACATCTCACAAAGTTACAGCTTTCCCCTCAAGAAGCCGATCACTAAGACTGTTCTTGTGGAATTTGCAACGTGATATTTGGAAGCCCGCAGAGGGCTATGGTAAAAAAGGAACAATCTTCTCTTAAAAACTGGAAATAAGCTTTCTGAGAAACCGCCATGTGTTCTCTTAATGCACCTCACCGAGTTACAGCTTTCCCCTCAAGAAGACATTCGCTCGGACTGTTCTTGTGGGATTTGCAAAGTGATATTTGGAAGTCCATAGAGGGCTATGGTGAAAAAGGAAATTTCTTCCGTTAAAAACTGGAAAGAAGATTTCTGAGAAATTGCTATTTGTTCTGTTAATTCATCTCACAGAGTTACAGCTTCACCTCCAGAAGCCTTTCGCTAAGACTGTTCTTGTGGAATTTGCAAAGTCATATTTGGAAGCCAATAGAAGTCTATTTTGAAAAAGGAATTATCCTAAGATAGAAACTGAAAATAAGCTTTCTGAGAAACTGCTTTGTGTTCTGTCAATTCAACTCACAGAGTTACAGCTTTCCCCTCAAGAAACCTTTTCCTGAGGCTGTTGTTGTGAAATTTTCAAAGTGATATTTGGAAGCCCCTAGAGGGCTATGGTGAAAAAGGAAATATCTTCCGTTAAAAACTGGAAAGTATCTTTATGAGAATCTGCCGTGTGTTATGTTAATACATCTCACCGAGTTACAGCTTTCCCCACAAGAAGCCTTTCACTAAGACTGTTCCTGTGGGATTTGCAAAGTGATATTTGGAAGCCCATAGAGGGCTACGGTGAAAATGGAATTATCTTCAGTTAACAACTGGAAAGAAGCTTCTGAGAAACTGCTTTGTGTTCTGTTAATTCATTTCACAGAGTTACAGCTTTCCCTCAAGAAGCGTTTCACTAAGACTCTTCTTGTGGAATTTGCAAAGTGATCTTTGGAAGCCCATAGAGGGCTATGGTGAAAAAGGAAATATCTTCCGTTAAAAACTGGAAAGAAGTTTTATGAGAATCTGCCGTGTGTTATGTTAATACATCTCACCGAGTTACAGCTTTACCCACAAGAAGCCTTTCGCTAAGTCTGTTCCTGTGGGATTTGCAAAGTGATATTTGGAAGCCCATAGAGGGCTACGGTGAAAATGGAAATATCTTCAGTTAACAACAGGAAAGAAGCTTCTGAGAAACTGCTTTGTGTTCTGTTAATTCATCTCCAAGAGTTACAGCTTTCCCCTCAAGAAGCCTTTCGGTACGACGGCTCTTGTGGAATTTGCAGAGTGATATTTGGAAGCCCACAGAGGGCTATGGTGAAAAAGGAAATAGACTAAGATAAAAACTGAAAACAAGCTTTTTGAGAAGCTGCTTTGTGTTCTGTTAATTCATCTCACAGTGTTCCAGCTTTCCCCTAAAGAAGCCTTTCGCTACGACTGTTCTTGTGGAATTTTCAAAGAGATATTTGGAAGCCCTTAGAGGGCTATGGTAAAAAAGGATATACCTTCAGTTAAAAACTGGAAAGAAGCTTTCTGAGAAACTGCTTAGTGTTCTGTTAATTCATCTCACCGAGTTACAGTTCTCCCTTCAAGAAGCCTTTCGCTAAGACTGTTCTTGTGGAATTGGCAAAGTGATATTTCGAAGACCTTAGAGGGCTATGGTGAAAAAGGAAATATCTTCCGTTAAAAACTGGAAAAAAGCTTTCTGAGAAACTGCTTTGTGTTCTGTTAATTCATCTCACAGAGTTATAGCTTTCCCCTCAAAAAGCCTTTCACTAAGGCTGTTGTTGTGGAATTTGCAAAGTGATATTTGGAATCCCAAAGAGGGCTATGGTGAAAATGGAAATATCCTAAGATAAAAACCGAAAATAACCTTTCTGAGAAACTGCTTTCTGTTCTGGTAGTTCATCTCACAGAGTTACAGCATTCTGCTCAAGGAGCCGTTCACTAAGACTGTTCTTGTGGAATTTGAAAAGTGACATTTGGAAGCCCTTAGAGGGCTATGGTGAAAAAGTAAATATCCTAAGATAAAAACTGAAAAGAAACTTTCTGAGAAACTGCTTTGTTTTCTGTTAATTCAACTCACACAGTTACAGCTTTACCTTCAAGAAGCCTTTCGCTAAGGCTGCTGTTGTGGTATTTGCAAAGTGATATTTGGAAGCCCATAGAGGGCTATGGTGAAAAAGGAAATATCTTCAGTTAAAAACTGAAAAGAAGCTTTCTGAGAAACTGCTGTGTGTTCTGTCAATTCATCTCAAAGAATTAGAGCTTTCCCCTGAAAACACCTTCCGCTAAGACTGTTCTTGTGGAATTTGCAAAGTGATAATTGGAAGCCCATAGATGGCTATGGTGAAAAAGGAAACATCCTAAGATAAAAACCGAGAAGAAGCTTCCTGAGAAACTGCTTTGTGTTCTTTTAGTTAATCTCACGGTGTTACCGCTTTCCCCTCAAGAAGCCATTCAGTAAGACTGTTCTTGTGGAATTTGCTAAGTGATATTTGGAAGCCCAGAGAGGGCTACGGTGAAAAAGGAAATATCTTCCGTTAAAAACTGGAAAGAAGATTTCCGAAAAACTGCTTTGTGTTCTGTTAATTCATCTCACAGAGTTACAGCTTTCCCCTCCAGAAGTCTTTGGCTAAGACTATTCTTGTGGAATTTGCAAAGTGATATTTCGAAGCCCTTAGAGGGCTATGGTGAAAAAGGAAATACCCTAAGATAAAAACTGAAAAGAAGCTTTCTGAGCAACTGCTTTGTTTTCTGTTAAATCAACTCACAGAGTTACAGCTTTCCCCTCAAGAAGCCTGTCGCTAAGGCTGTTTTTGTGGAATATGCAAAGTGATATTTGGAAGCCCATAGATGGCTATGGTGAAAATGGAAATATCCTAAGATAAAAATAGAAAAGAAGCTTTCTGAGATACTGCCTTGTGTTCTGTTAGTTCATCTCACAGAGTTACAGCTTTACCCTCAAGAAACCGTTCACTAAGACTGTTCTTGTGAAATTTGCAAAGTGATATTGGAAGCCCGTAGAGGGCTATGGTGAAAAAGGAAATAACTTCAGTTTAAAACTGGAAAGAATCTTTCTGAGAAACTACTTTGTGTTCTCTTAATTCAACTCACAGAGTTACAGCTTTCCCTTCAATAAGCCTTTCACTAAGACAGTTCTTGTGGAATTTGCAAAGAGATATTTGGAACCCTTAGAAGGCGATGGTGAAAAAGGAAATATCCTAATATAAAAACTGAACAGAAGCTTTCTGAGAAACTGCTTTGTGTACTGTTAATTCATCTCACAGAGTTACAGCTTGTCCCTGCAGAAGCCTTTCACTAAGACTGTTCTTGTGGAATTTGCAAAGAGAAATTTCGAAGCCCATAGAGGGCTATGGTGAAAAAGGGATTATCTTCCGTTAAAAACCGAAAAGAAGCTTTCTGAGAAACTGCTTTGTGTTCTGTTAGTTCATCTCACAGAGTTTGAGCTTTCCTCTCAAGGAGCCGTTCACAAAGACTCTTCTTGTGCAATTTGCAAATTCATATTTGGTAACCCATAGAGGGCTATGGTGAAAAAGGAAATATCTCCCGTTAAAAAGGAGAAAGCAGCTTCTTGAGAAACTGGCGTGTTTTCTGTTAATACATCTCACCGAATTAGATCTTTCCCTTCCAGAAGCCTTTCGCTAAGACTGTTCTTGTGGAATTTGCAAGGTGATATTTGGAAGACCATAGAGGGCTATGGTGAAAAAGGAAATAGCCTAAGATAGAAACTGAAAAGAAGCTTTCTGAAAACCTGGTTTGTGTTCTGTTGAATCATCTCAAAGAGTTAGAGCTTTCCCCTTAAGAAGCCTTTCGCTAATACTATTCTTGTGGAATTTGCAAAGTGATATTCGGAAGCCCATAGAGTGCTATAGTGAAAATGGAAATATCCTAAGATAAAAACTGAAAAGAAGCTTTCTGAGAAACTGTCTTGTGTTCTGTTAGTTCATCTCATCGAGTTACAGCTTTATCCTCAAGAAGCCGTTCACTAAGACTGTTCTTGTGAAATTTGCAAAGTGATATTTGGAAGCCCATAGAAGGCTATGGTGAAAAAGGAAATACCTTCAATTAGAAACTAGAAAGAAGCTTTCTGAGAAGCTGCTTTGTGTTCTGTTAATTCATCTCAGAGTGTTACAGCTTTCCCCTCAAGAAGCCTGTCGCTAAGACTGTTCTTGTGGAACTTCCAAAGTGATATTTGGAAGCCCTTAGAGGGCTATGGTGAAAAAGCAATATCTTCCGTTAAAAACCGGAAAGAAGATTTCTGAGAAACTTCTTTGTGTTCTGTTAATTCATCTCACAGAGTTACAGCTTTCACCTCAAGAAGCCTTTCGCTAAGACTCTTCTTGTGGAATTTGCAAAGTGATATTTGGAATCTTATATAGGGCTACTGTGAAAAATGAAATATGTTGCGTTAAAAACTGAAAAGAAGCTTTCTGAGAAACTGCCTTGTGTTCTGTTAGTTCATCTCACAGAGTTACAGCTTTACCCTCACAAAACCGTTCACTAAGACTGTTCTTGTGAAATATGCAAAGTGATATTGGAAGCCCGTAGAGGGCTATGGTGAAAAAGGAAATAACTCCAGTTTAAAACTGGAAAGAATCTTTCTGAGAAACTACTTTGTGTTCTTTTAATTCAACTCACAGTGTTACAGCTTTCCTTTCAAAAAGCCTTTTGCTAAGACTGTTCTTGTGGAACTTCCAAAGTGATATTTGGAAGCCCTTAGAGGGCTATGGTGAAAAAGCAATATCTTCCGTTAAAAACCGGAAAGAAGCTTTCTGAGAAACTGCTTTGTGTTCTGTTAATTCATCTCACAGAGTTACAGCATATCCCTCCAGAAGCCTTTCGCTAAGACTGTTCTTGTGGAATTTGCAAAGTGTAATTTGGAAGCCCATGGAGGGCTATGGTGAAATAGGACATATTTTCCGTTAATAACCGGAAAGAAGCTTTCTGAGAAACTGTTTTGTGTTCTGTTTATTCATCTCACAACGTTACAGCTTTCCCCTCAAGAAGTCGTTAACTAAGATTGTTTTTGTGGAATTTGGAAAGTGATATTTGGAAGCCCCTAGAGGGCTATGGTGAAAAAGGAAATAGCCTAAGATAAAAACTGATAAGAAGCTTTCTGAAAAACTGACTTGTGTTCTGTCAATTCAACTCACAGCGTTACAGCTTTCCCCTCAAGAAGACTTTCGCTAAGACTGGTGTTGTGGAATTTGCAAAATGATATTTGGAAGTCCATACAGGGCTACGGTTAAAAAGGAAGTATCTTCCGTTAAAACTGGAAAGAAGCTTTCTGAGAAACTGCTTTGTGTTCTGTTAATTCATCTCAGAGTTGCAGCTTTCCCCTCTAGAAGCCTTTCGCTAAGACTGTCCTTGTGGGATGTGCAAAGTGATATTTGGAAGCCCATAGAGGGCTATGGTGAAAAAGGAAATATCCTCAGTTAAAAACTGGAAAGAAGTTTTCTGAGAAACTGCTTTGTGTTCTGTTAATTTATCTCACAGAGTTACAGCTTTCGCCTCAAGAAGTCTTTTGCTAAGACTGCTCTTGTGTCATTTCCAAAGTGATATTTGGAAGCCCATAGGGGGCTATGGTGAAAAAGGAAATATCCTAAGATAGAAACTGAAAAGGAACTTTCTGAGAAACGGCTATGTGTTGTGTTAGTTCATCTCACAGAGTTACAGCTTTCCCCTCAAGAAGCCTTTCGCTAAGACTGTTCTTGTGGAATTGGGAAAGTTATATTTCAAAGACCATAGAGGGCTATGGTGAAAATGGAATTATTCTGAGATAAACACCGAAAAGAAGCTTTCTGAGCAACTGCTTTGTGTTCTGTTAATTCATCTCACAGTGTTACAAACTTCTCCTCAAGAAACCTTTAGCTAAAGCTGATCTTGTGGAATTTGAAAAGTGATATTTGGAAGCCCATAGGGGGCTATGGTGAAAAAGGAAGTATCTTCTGTTAAAAACTGGAAAGAAGTTTTCTGAGAAACTGCTTTGTGTTCTGTTAATTTATCTTACAGAGTTAAAGCTTTCCCCTCAAGAAACCTTTCTCTAAGGCTGTTCTTGTGTAATTTGCAAAGTGATATTTGGAAGCCCATAGAGGGCTATGGTGATAAAGGAAATATCTTCAGTTAAAAACTGGAAAGAAGATTTCTGAAAAACTGCTTTGTGATCTGTTAATTCATCTCACAGAGTTACAGCTTTCCCCTCAAGACGCCTTTCGGGAAGACTGTTCTTGTGGAATTTGCAAACTGATATTTGGACGCCCATAGAGGGCTATGGTGAAAAAGGAAATATCCTCAGTTAAAAACTGGAAAGAAGCTTTCTGAGAAACTGCTTTGTGTTCTGTTAATTCACATCACGGAGTTACAGCTTTCCCCTCAAGAAGTCTTTCGCTAAGACACTTCTTGTGGAATTTGCAAAGTGATATTTGGAAGCCATTAGAGGGCTATAGTGAAAAAGAAAATATCCTCAGTTAAAAAGTTGAAAGAAGATTTCTGAGAAACTGCTTTGTGTTTTGTTAATTCATCTCACAGAGTTACAGCTTTCCGCTCAAGAAGCCTTTCGCTAAGACTGTTCCTCTGGAATATGCAAAGTGTTATTTTGGAGCCCATAGGGGGCTACGGTGAAAAGGAAATATCTTCCGTTTAAAACTGGAAAGAAGCTTTTTGAGAATCTGCTTTGTGTTCTTTAAATTCATCTCACAGAGTAACAGCTTTCCCCTCTATAAGACTTTCGTTAAGACTGTTCTTGGGGAATTTGCAAAGTGATATTGGGAAGCCCATAGAAGGCTATGGTGAAAAAGGAAAAATCTTCCGTTAAAACTCTGAAGAAGCATTCTGTGAAACTGCCGTGTGTTCTGATAATGCATCTCACCGAGTTACAGCTTTCCCCTCAAGAAGCCTTTCGCAAAGTCTGTTCTTGTGGGATTTTCTAAGTGATATTTGGAAGCCCATAGAGGGCTGTGGGGAAAACGGAAATATCTTCGGCTGAAAACTGCAAAGAAGCTTTTTGAGAAACAGCTCTGTGTTCTGTTAATTCATTTCAGAGAGTTACAGCTTTCCGCTCCAGAAGCCTTTCGCTAAGACTGCTCTTTTGGAATTTGAAAAGTGATATTTGGAAGCCCTTAGAGGGCTATGGTGAAAAAGGAAATATCTTCCATTAAAAACTGGAAAGAAGACTTCTGAGATACTGCCGTGTGTTCTGTTAATACATCTCACCGAGATACAGCTTTCCCCTCAAGAAGCCTTTCTGTAAGACTGTTCTTGTGGAATTTGGAAAGCGAAATTTGGAAGCCCATTGAGGGCTATGACGAAAAAGGAAATTTCTTCCGTTAAAAACCGAAAAGAAGCTTTCTGAGAAACTGCTTTGTGTTTTGTTAGTTCATCTCACAGAATTACAGCTTTGCTCTCCAGAAGCCTTTCGCTAAGACTGTTCTTGTGGAATTTGCAAAGTGATCTTAGAAGCCCGTAGATGGCTATGGTGAAAAAGGAAATATCTTCCATTAAAAACAGGAAAGAAGCTTTCTGAGAGACTTCTTTGTGTTCTGTTAATTCCGCTCACAGTCTACAGCTTTCACCTCAAGAAGCCTTTCCTTAAGACTGTTCTTGTGGAATTTTCAAAGTGATATTTGGAAGCTCCTAGAAGGCTATGGTGAAAAAGGAAATATCCTAAGATAAAAACTGAAAAGATGCTTTCTGAAAAACTGCATTGTGTTTTCTTAATTGATCTCACGGAGTTATAGATTTCCCCTCCAGAAGCCTTTCGCTAAGATTGTTCTTGTGGAATTTGCAACGTGATATTTGGAAGCCCGCAGAGTGCTATGGTGAAAAAGGAAATATCTTCCGTTAAAAACTGGAAAGAAGACTTCTGAGAAACTCCTTTGTTTTCTGCTAATACATCTCACAAAGTTACAGCTTTCCCCTCAAGAAGCCGATCACTAAGACTGTTCTTGTGGAATTTGCAACGTGATATTTGGAAGCCCGCAGAGGGCTATGGTAAAAAAGGAACAATCTTCTCTTAAAAACTGGAAATAAGCTTTCTGAGAAACCGCCATGTGTTCTCTTAATGCACCTCACCGAGTTACAGCTTTCCCCTCAAGAAGACATTCGCTCGGACTGTTCTTGTGGGATTTGCAAAGTGATATTTGGAAGTCCATAGAGGGCTATGGTGAAAAAGGAAATTTCTTCCGTTAAAAACTGGAAAGAAGATTTCTGAGAAATTGCTATTTGTTCTGTTAATTCATCTCACAGAGTTACAGCTTCACCTCCAGAAGCCTTTCGCTAAGACTGTTCTTGTGGAATTTGCAAAGTCATATTTGGAAGCCAATAGAAGTCTATTTTGAAAAAGGAATTATCCTAAGATAGAAACTGAAAATAAGCTTTCTGAGAAACTGCTTTGTGTTCTGTCAATTCAACTCACAGAGTTACAGCTTTCCCCTCAAGAAACCTTTTCCTGAGGCTGTTGTTGTGAAATTTTCAAAGTGATATTTGGAAGCCCCTAGAGGGCTATGGTGAAAAAGGAAATATCTTCCGTTAAAAACTGGAAAGTATCTTTATGAGAATCTGCCGTGTGTTATGTTAATACATCTCACCGAGTTACAGCTTTCCCCACAAGAAGCCTTTCACTAAGACTGTTCCTGTGGGATTTGCAAAGTGATATTTGGAAGCCCATAGAGGGCTACGGTGAAAATGGAATTATCTTCAGTTAACAACTGGAAAGAAGCTTCTGAGAAACTGCTTTGTGTTCTGTTAATTCATTTCACAGAGTTACAGCTTTCCCTCAAGAAGCGTTTCACTAAGACTCTTCTTGTGGAATTTGCAAAGTGATCTTTGGAAGCCCATAGAGGGCTATGGTGAAAAAGGAAATATCTTCCGTTAAAAACTGGAAAGAAGTTTTATGAGAATCTGCCGTGTGTTATGTTAATACATCTCACCGAGTTACAGCTTTACCCACAAGAAGCCTTTCGCTAAGTCTGTTCCTGTGGGATTTGCAAAGTGATATTTGGAAGCCCATAGAGGGCTACGGTGAAAATGGAAATATCTTCAGTTAACAACAGGAAAGAAGCTTCTGAGAAACTGCTTTGTGTTCTGTTAATTCATTTCACAGAGTTACAGCTTTCCCTCAAGAAGCGTTTCACTAAGACTCTTCTTGTGGAATTTGCAAAGTGATCTTTGGAAGCCCATAGAGGGCTATGGTGAAAAAGGAAATATCTTCCGTTAAAAACTGGAAAGAAGTTTTATGAGAATCTGCCGTGTGTTATGTTAATACATCTCACCGAGTTACAGCTTTACCCACAAGAAGCCTTTCGCTAAGTCTGTTCCTGTGGGATTTGCAAAGTGATATTTGGAAGCCCATAGAGGGCTACGGTGAAAATGGAAATATCTTCAGTTAACAACAGGAAAGAAGCTTCTGAGAAACTGCTTTGTGTTCTGTTAATTCATCTCCAAGAGTTACAGCTTTCCCCTCAAGAAGCCTTTCGGTACGACGGCTCTTGTGGAATTTGCAGAGTGATATTTGGAAGCCCACAGAGGGCTATGGTGAAAAAGGAAATAGACTAAGATAAAAACTGAAAACAAGCTTTTTGAGAAGCTGCTTTGTGTTCTGTTAATTCATCTCACAGTGTTCCAGCTTTCCCCTAAAGAAGCCTTTCGCTACGACTGTTCTTGTGGAATTTTCAAAGAGATATTTGGAAGCCCTTAGAGGGCTATGGTAAAAAAGGATATACCTTCAGTTAAAAACTGGAAAGAAGCTTTCTGAGAAACTGCTTAGTGTTCTGTTAATTCATCTCACCGAGTTACAGTTCTCCCTTCAAGAAGCCTTTCGCTAAGACTGTTCTTGTGGAATTGGCAAAGTGATATTTCGAAGACCTTAGAGGGCTATGGTGAAAAGGAAATATCTTCCGTTAAAAACTGGAAAAAAGCTTTCTGAGAAACTGCTTTGTGTTCTGTTAATTCATCTCACAGAGTTATAGCTTTCCCCTCAAAAAGCCTTTCACTAAGGCTGTTGTTGTGGAATTTGCAAAGTGATATTTGGAATCCCAAAGAGGGCTATGGTGAAAATGGAAATATCCTAAGATAAAAACCGAAAATAACCTTTCTGAGAAACTGCTTTCTGTTCTGGTAGTTCATCTCACAGAGTTACAGCATTCTGCTCAAGGAGCCGTTCACTAAGACTGTTCTTGTGGAATTTGAAAAGTGACATTTGGAAGCCCTTAGAGGGCTATGGTGAAAAAGTAAATATCCTAAGATAAAAACTGAAAAGAAACTTTCTGAGAAACTGCTTTGTTTTCTGTTAATTCAACTCACACAGTTACAGCTTTACCTTCAAGAAGCCTTTCGCTAAGGCTGCTGTTGTGGTATTTGCAAAGTGATATTTGGAAGCCCATAGAGGGCTATGGTGAAAAAGGAAATATCTTCAGTTAAAAACTGAAAAGAAGCTTTCTGAGAAACTGCTGTGTGTTCTGTCAATTCATCTCAAAGAATTAGAGCTTTCCCCTGAAAACACCTTCCGCTAAGACTGTTCTTGTGGAATTTGCAAAGTGATAATTGGAAGCCCATAGATGGCTATGGTGAAAAAGGAAACATCCTAAGATAAAAACCGAGAAGAAGCTTCCTGAGAAACTGCTTTGTGTTCTTTTAGTTAATCTCACGGTGTTACCGCTTTCCCCTCAAGAAGCCATTCAGTAAGACTGTTCTTGTGGAATTTGCTAAGTGATATTTGGAAGCCCAGAGAGGGCTACGGTGAAAAAGGAAATATCTTCCGTTAAAAACTGGAAAGAAGATTTCCGAAAAACTGCTTTGTGTTCTGTTAATTCATCTCACAGAGTTACAGCTTTCCCCTCCAGAAGTCTTTGGCTAAGACTATTCTTGTGGAATTTGCAAAGTGATATTTCGAAGCCCTTAGAGGGCTATGGTGAAAAAGGAAATACCCTAAGATAAAAACTGAAAAGAAGCTTTCTGAGCAACTGCTTTGTTTTCTGTTAAATCAACTCACAGAGTTACAGCTTTCCCCTCAAGAAGCCTGTCGCTAAGGCTGTTTTTGTGGAATATGCAAAGTGATATTTGGAAGCCCATAGATGGCTATGGTGAAAATGGAAATATCCTAAGATAAAAATAGAAAAGAAGCTTTCTGAGATACTGCCTTGTGTTCTGTTAGTTCATCTCACAGAGTTACAGCTTTACCCTCAAGAAACCGTTCACTAAGACTGTTCTTGTGAAATTTGCAAAGTGATATTGGAAGCCCGTAGAGGGCTATGGTGAAAAAGGAAATAACTTCAGTTTAAAACTGGAAAGAATCTTTCTGAGAAACTACTTTGTGTTCTCTTAATTCAACTCACAGAGTTACAGCTTTCCCTTCAATAAGCCTTTCACTAAGACAGTTCTTGTGGAATTTGCAAAGAGATATTTGGAACCCTTAGAAGGCGATGGTGAAAAAGGAAATATCCTAATATAAAAACTGAACAGAAGCTTTCTGAGAAACTGCTTTGTGTACTGTTAATTCATCTCACAGAGTTACAGCTTGTCCCTGCAGAAGCCTTTCACTAAGACTGTTCTTGTGGAATTTGCAAAGAGAAATTTCGAAGCCCATAGAGGGCTATGGTGAAAAAGGGATTATCTTCCGTTAAAAACCGAAAAGAAGCTTTCTGAGAAACTGCTTTGTGTTCTGTTAGTTCATCTCACAGAGTTTGAGCTTTCCTCTCAAGGAGCCGTTCACAAAGACTCTTCTTGTGCAATTTGCAAATTCATATTTGGTAACCCATAGAGGGCTATGGTGAAAAAGGAAATATCTCCCGTTAAAAAGGAGAAAGCAGCTTCTTGAGAAACTGGCGTGTTTTCTGTTAATACATCTCACCGAATTAGATCTTTCCCTTCCAGAAGCCTTTCGCTAAGACTGTTCTTGTGGAATTTGCAAGGTGATATTTGGAAGACCATAGAGGGCTATGGTGAAAAAGGAAATAGCCTAAGATAGAAACTGAAAAGAAGCTTTCTGAAAACCTGGTTTGTGTTCTGTTGAATCATCTCAAAGAGTTAGAGCTTTCCCCTTAAGAAGCCTTTCGCTAATACTATTCTTGTGGAATTTGCAAAGTGATATTCGGAAGCCCATAGAGTGCTATAGTGAAAATGGAAATATCCTAAGATAAAAACTGAAAAGAAGCTTTCTGAGAAACTGTCTTGTGTTCTGTTAGTTCATCTCATCGAGTTACAGCTTTATCCTCAAGAAGCCGTTCACTAAGACTGTTCTTGTGAAATTTGCAAAGTGATATTTGGAAGCCCATAGAAGGCTATGGTGAAAAAGGAAATACCTTCAATTAGAAACTAGAAAGAAGCTTTCTGAGAAGCTGCTTTGTGTTCTGTTAATTCATCTCAGAGTGTTACAGCTTTCCCCTCAAGAAGCCTGTCGCTAAGACTGTTCTTGTGGAACTTCCAAAGTGATATTTGGAAGCCCTTAGAGGGCTATGGTGAAAAAGCAATATCTTCCGTTAAAAACCGGAAAGAAGATTTCTGAGAAACTTCTTTGTGTTCTGTTAATTCATCTCACAGAGTTACAGCTTTCACCTCAAGAAGCCTTTCGCTAAGACTCTTCTTGTGGAATTTGCAAAGTGATATTTGGAATCTTATATAGGGCTACTGTGAAAAATGAAATATGTTGCGTTAAAAACTGAAAAGAAGCTTTCTGAGAAACTGCCTTGTGTTCTGTTAGTTCATCTCACAGAGTTACAGCTTTACCCTCACAAAACCGTTCACTAAGACTGTTCTTGTGAAATATGCAAAGTGATATTGGAAGCCCGTAGAGGGCTATGGTGAAAAAGGAAATAACTCCAGTTTAAAACTGGAAAGAATCTTTCTGAGAAACTACTTTGTGTTCTTTTAATTCAACTCACAGTGTTACAGCTTTCCCTTCAAAAAGCCTTTTGCTAAGACTGTTCTTGTGGAACTTCCAAAGTGATATTTGGAAGCCCTTAGAGGGCTATGGTGAAAAAGCAATATCTTCCGTTAAAAACCGGAAAGAAGCTTTCTGAGAAACTGCTTTGTGTTCTGTTAATTCATCTCACAGAGTTACAGCATATCCCTCCAGAAGCCTTTCGCTAAGACTGTTCTTGTGGAATTTGCAAAGTGTAATTTGGAAGCCCATGGAGGGCTATGGTGAAATAGGACATATTTTCCGTTAATAACTGGAAAGAAGCTTTCTGAGAAACTGTTTTGTGTTCTGTTTATTCATCTCACAACGTTACAGCTTTCCCCTCAAGAAGTCGTTAACTAAGATTGTTTTTGTGGAATTTGGAAAGTGATATTTGGAAGCCCCTAGAGGGCTATGGTGAAAAAGGAAATAGCCTAAGATAAAAACTGATAAGAAGCTTTCTGAAAAACTGACTTGTGTTCTGTCAATTCAACTCACAGTGTTACAGCTTTCCCCTCAAGAAGACTTTCGCTAAGACTGGTGTTGTGGAATTTGCAAAATGATATTTGGAAGTCCATACAGGGCTATGGTTAAAAAGGAAGTATCTTCCGTTAAAACTGGAAAGAAGCTTTCTGAGAAACTGCTTTGTGTTCTGTTAATTCATCTCAGAGTTGCAGCTTTCCCCTCTAGAAGCCTTTCGCTAAGACTGTCCTTGTGGGATGTGCAAAGTGATATTTGGAAGCCCATAGAGGGCTATGGTGAAAAAGGAAATATCCTCAGTTAAAAACTGGAAAGAAGTTTTCTGAGAAACTGCTTTGTGTTCTGTTAATTTATCTCACAGAGTTACAGCTTTCGCCTCAAGAAGTCTTTTGCTAAGACTGCTCTTGTGTCATTTCCAAAGTGATATTTGGAAGCCCATAGGGGGCTATGGTGAAAAAGGAAATATCCTAAGATAGAAACTGAAAAGGAACTTTCTGAGAAACGGCTATGTGTTGTGTTAGTTCATCTCACAGAGTTACAGCTTTCCCCTCAAGAAGCCTTTCGCTAAGACTGTTCTTGTGGAATTGGGAAAGTTATATTTCAAAGACCATAGAGGGCTATGGTGAAAATGGAATTATTCTGAGATAAACACCGAAAAGAAGCTTTCTGAGCAACTGCTTTGTGTTCTGTTAATTCATCTCACAGTGTTACAAACTTCTCCTCAAGAAACCTTTAGCTAAAGCTGATCTTGTGGAATTTGAAAAGTGATATTTGGAAGCCCATAGGGGGCTATGGTGAAAAAGGAAGTATCTTCTGTTAAAAACTGGAAAGAAGTTTTCTGAGAAACTGCTTTGTGTTCTGTTAATTTATCTTACAGAGTTAAAGCTTTCCCCTCAAGAAACCTTTCTCTAAGGCTGTTCTTGTGTAATTTGCAAAGTGATATTTGGAAGCCCATAGAGGGCTATGGTGATAAAGGAAATATCTTCAGTTAAAAACTGGAAAGAAGATTTCTGAAAAACTGCTTTGTGATCTGTTAATTCATCTCACAGAGTTACAGCTTTCCCCTCAAGACGCCTTTCGGGAAGACTGTTCTTGTGGAATTTGCAAACTGATATTTGGACGCCCATAGAGGGCTATGGTGAAAAAGGAAATATCCTCAGTTAAAAACTGGAAAGAAGCTTTCTGAGAAACTGCTTTGTGTTCTGTTAATTCACATCACGGAGTTACAGCTTTCCCCTCAAGAAGTCTTTCGCTAAGACACTTCTTGTGGAATTTGCAAAGTGATATTTGGAAGCCATTAGAGGGCTATAGTGAAAAAGAAAATATCCTCAGTTAAAAAGTTGAAAGAAGATTTCTGAGAAACTGCTTTGTGTTTTGTTAATTCATCTCACAGAGTTACAGCTTTCCGCTCAAGAAGCCTTTCGCTAAGACTGTTCCTCTGGAATATGCAAAGTGTTATTTTGGAGCCCATAGGGGGCTACGGTGAAAAGGAAATATCTTCCGTTTAAAACTGGAAAGAAGCTTTTTGAGAATCTGCTTTGTGTTCTTTAAATTCATCTCACAGAGTAACAGCTTTCCCCTCTATAAGACTTTCGTTAAGACTGTTCTTGGGGAATTTGCAAAGTGATATTGGGAAGCCCATAGAAGGCTATGGTGAAAAAGGAAAAATCTTCCGTTAAAACTCTGAAGAAGCATTCTGTGAAACTGCCGTGTGTTCTGATAATGCATCTCACCGAGTTACAGCTTTCCCCTCAAGAAGCCTTTCGCAAAGTCTGTTCTTGTGGGATTTTCTAAGTGATATTTGGAAGCCCATAGAGGGCTGTGGGGAAAACGGAAATATCTTCGGCTGAAAACTGCAAAGAAGCTTTTTGAGAAACAGCTCTGTGTTCTGTTAATTCATTTCAGAGAGTTACAGCTTTCCGCTCCAGAAGCCTTTCGCTAAGACTGCTCTTTTGGAATTTGAAAAGTGATATTTGGAAGCCCTTAGAGGGCTATGGTGAAAAAGGAAATATCTTCCATTAAAAACTGGAAAGAAGACTTCTGAGATACTGCCGTGTGTTCTGTTAATACATCTCACCGAGATACAGCTTTCCCCTCAAGAAGCCTTTCTGTAAGACTGTTCTTGTGGAATTTGGAAAGCGAAATTTGGAAGCCCATTGAGGGCTATGACGAAAAAGGAAATTTCTTCCGTTAAAAACCGAAAAGAAGCTTTCTGAGAAACTGCTTTGTGTTTTGTTAGTTCATCTCACAGAATTACAGCTTTGCTCTCCAGAAGCCTTTCGCTAAGACTGTTCTTGTGGAATTTGCAAAGTGATCTTAGAAGCCCGTAGATGGCTATGGTGAAAAAGGAAATATCTTCCATTAAAAACAGGAAAGAAGCTTTCTGAGAGACTTCTTTGTGTTCTGTTAATTCCGCTCACAGTCTACAGCTTTCACCTCAAGAAGCCTTTCCTTAAGACTGTTCTTGTGGAATTTTCAAAGTGATATTTGGAAGCTCCTAGAAGGCTATGGTGAAAAAGGAAATATCCTAAGATAAAAACTGAAAAGATGCTTTCTGAAAAACTGCATTGTGTTTTCTTAATTGATCTCACGGAGTTATAGATTTCCCCTCCAGAAGCCTTTCGCTAAGATTGTTCTTGTGGAATTTGCAACGTGATATTTGGAAGCCCGCAGAGTGCTATGGTGAAAAAGGAAATATCTTCCGTTAAAAACTGGAAAGAAGACTTCTGAGAAACTCCTTTGTTTTCTGCTAATACATCTCACAAAGTTACAGCTTTCCCCTCAAGAAGCCGATCACTAAGACTGTTCTTGTGGAATTTGCAACGTGATATTTGGAAGCCCGCAGAGGGCTATGGTAAAAAAGGAACAATCTTCTCTTAAAAACTGGAAATAAGCTTTCTGAGAAACCGCCATGTGTTCTCTTAATGCACCTCACCGAGTTACAGCTTTCCCCTCAAGAAGACATTCGCTCGGACTGTTCTTGTGGGATTTGCAAAGTGATATTTGGAAGTCCATAGAGGGCTATGGTGAAAAAGGAAATTTCTTCCGTTAAAAACTGGAAAGAAGATTTCTGAGAAATTGCTATTTGTTCTGTTAATTCATCTCACAGAGTTACAGCTTCACCTCCAGAAGCCTTTCGCTAAGACTGTTCTTGTGGAATTTGCAAAGTCATATTTGGAAGCCAATAGAAGTCTATTTTGAAAAAGGAATTATCCTAAGATAGAAACTGAAAATAAGCTTTCTGAGAAACTGCTTTGTGTTCTGTCAATTCAACTCACAGAGTTACAGCTTTCCCCTCAAGAAACCTTTTCCTGAGGCTGTTGTTGTGAAATTTTCAAAGTGATATTTGGAAGCCCCTAGAGGGCTATGGTGAAAAAGGAAATATCTTCCGTTAAAAACTGGAAAGTATCTTTATGAGAATCTGCCGTGTGTTATGTTAATACATCTCACCGAGTTACAGCTTTCCCCACAAGAAGCCTTTCACTAAGACTGTTCCTGTGGGATTTGCAAAGTGATATTTGGAAGCCCATAGAGGGCTACGGTGAAAATGGAATTATCTTCAGTTAACAACTGGAAAGAAGCTTCTGAGAAACTGCTTTGTGTTCTGTTAATTCATTTCACAGAGTTACAGCTTTCCCTCAAGAAGCGTTTCACTAAGACTCTTCTTGTGGAATTTGCAAAGTGATCTTTGGAAGCCCATAGAGGGCTATGGTGAAAAAGGAAATATCTTCCGTTAAAAACTGGAAAGAAGTTTTATGAGAATCTGCCGTGTGTTATGTTAATACATCTCACCGAGTTACAGCTTTACCCACAAGAAGCCTTTCGCTAAGTCTGTTCCTGTGGGATTTGCAAAGTGATATTTGGAAGCCCATAGAGGGCTACGGTGAAAATGGAAATATCTTCAGTTAACAACAGGAAAGAAGCTTCTGAGAAACTGCTTTGTGTTCTGTTAATTCATCTCCAAGAGTTACAGCTTTCCCCTCAAGAAGCCTTTCGGTACGACGGCTCTTGTGGAATTTGCAGAGTGATATTTGGAAGCCCACAGAGGGCTATGGTGAAAAAGGAAATAGACTAAGATAAAAACTGAAAACAAGCTTTTTGAGAAGCTGCTTTGTGTTCTGTTAATTCATCTCACAGTGTTCCAGCTTTCCCCTAAAGAAGCCTTTCGCTACGACTGTTCTTGTGGAATTTTCAAAGAGATATTTGGAAGCCCTTAGAGGGCTATGGTAAAAAAGGATATACCTTCAGTTAAAAACTGGAAAGAAGCTTTCTGAGAAACTGCTTAGTGTTCTGTTAATTCATCTCACCGAGTTACAGTTCTCCCTTCAAGAAGCCTTTCGCTAAGACTGTTCTTGTGGAATTGGCAAAGTGATATTTCGAAGACCTTAGAGGGCTATGGTGAAAAAGGAAATATCTTCCGTTAAAAACTGGAAAAAAGCTTTCTGAGAAACTGCTTTGTGTTCTGTTAATTCATCTCACAGAGTTATAGCTTTCCCCTCAAAAAGCCTTTCACTAAGGCTGTTGTTGTGGAATTTGCAAAGTGATATTTGGAATCCCAAAGAGGGCTATGGTGAAAATGGAAATATCCTAAGATAAAAACCGAAAATAACCTTTCTGAGAAACTGCTTTCTGTTCTGGTAGTTCATCTCACAGAGTTACAGCATTCTGCTCAAGGAGCCGTTCACTAAGACTGTTCTTGTGGAATTTGAAAAGTGACATTTGGAAGCCCTTAGAGGGCTATGGTGAAAAAGTAAATATCCTAAGATAAAAACTGAAAAGAAACTTTCTGAGAAACTGCTTTGTTTTCTGTTAATTCAACTCACACAGTTACAGCTTTACCTTCAAGAAGCCTTTCGCTAAGGCTGCTGTTGTGGTATTTGCAAAGTGATATTTGGAAGCCCATAGAGGGCTATGGTGAAAAAGGAAATATCTTCAGTTAAAAACTGAAAAGAAGCTTTCTGAGAAACTGCTGTGTGTTCTGTCAATTCATCTCAAAGAATTAGAGCTTTCCCCTGAAAACACCTTCCGCTAAGACTGTTCTTGTGGAATTTGCAAAGTGATAATTGGAAGCCCATAGATGGCTATGGTGAAAAAGGAAACATCCTAAGATAAAAACCGAGAAGAAGCTTCCTGAGAAACTGCTTTGTGTTCTTTTAGTTAATCTCACGGTGTTACCGCTTTCCCCTCAAGAAGCCATTCAGTAAGACTGTTCTTGTGGAATTTGCTAAGTGATATTTGGAAGCCCAGAGAGGGCTACGGTGAAAAAGGAAATATCTTCCGTTAAAAACTGGAAAGAAGATTTCCGAAAAACTGCTTTGTGTTCTGTTAATTCATCTCACAGAGTTACAGCTTTCCCCTCCAGAAGTCTTTGGCTAAGACTATTCTTGTGGAATTTGCAAAGTGATATTTCGAAGCCCTTAGAGGGCTATGGTGAAAAAGGAAATACCCTAAGATAAAAACTGAAAAGAAGCTTTCTGAGCAACTGCTTTGTTTTCTGTTAAATCAACTCACAGAGTTACAGCTTTCCCCTCAAGAAGCCTGTCGCTAAGGCTGTTTTTGTGGAATATGCAAAGTGATATTTGGAAGCCCATAGATGGCTATGGTGAAAATGGAAATATCCTAAGATAAAAATAGAAAAGAAGCTTTCTGAGATACTGCCTTGTGTTCTGTTAGTTCATCTCACAGAGTTACAGCTTTACCCTCAAGAAACCGTTCACTAAGACTGTTCTTGTGAAATTTGCAAAGTGATATTGGAAGCCCGTAGAGGGCTATGGTGAAAAAGGAAATAACTTCAGTTTAAAACTGGAAAGAATCTTTCTGAGAAACTACTTTGTGTTCTCTTAATTCAACTCACAGAGTTACAGCTTTCCCTTCAATAAGCCTTTCACTAAGACAGTTCTTGTGGAATTTGCAAAGAGATATTTGGAACCCTTAGAAGGCGATGGTGAGAAAGGAAATATCCTAATATAAAAACTGAACAGAAGCTTTCTGAGAAACTGCTTTGTGTACTGTTAATTCATCTCACAGAGTTACAGCTTGTCCCTGCAGAAGCCTTTCACTAAGACTGTTCTTGTGGAATTTGCAAAGAGAAATTTCGAAGCCCATAGAGGGCTATGGTGAAAAAGGGATTATCTTCCGTTAAAAACCGAAAAGAAGCTTTCTGAGAAACTGCTTTGTGTTCTGTTAGTTCATCTCACAGAGTTTGAGCTTTCCTCTCAAGGAGCCGTTCACAAAGACTCTTCTTGTGCAATTTGCAAATTCATATTTGGTAACCCATAGAGGGCTATGGTGAAAAAGGAAATATCTCCCGTTAAAAAGGAGAAAGCAGCTTCTTGAGAAACTGGCGTGTTTTCTGTTAATACATCTCACCGAATTAGATCTTTCCCTTCCAGAAGCCTTTCGCTAAGACTGTTCTTGTGGAATTTGCAAGGTGATATTTGGAAGACCATAGAGGGCTATGGTGAAAAAGGAAATAGCCTAAGATAGAAACTGAAAAGAAGCTTTCTGAAAACCTGGTTTGTGTTCTGTTGAATCATCTCAAAGAGTTAGAGCTTTCCCCTTAAGAAGCCTTTCGCTAATACTATTCTTGTGGAATTTGCAAAGTGATATTCGGAAGCCCATAGAGTGCTATAGTGAAAATGGAAATATCCTAAGATAAAAACTGAAAAGAAGCTTTCTGAGAAACTGTCTTGTGTTCTGTTAGTTCATCTCATCGAGTTACAGCTTTATCCTGAAGAAGCCGTTCACTAAGACTGTTCTTGTGAAATTTGCAAAGTGATATTTGGAAGCCCATAGAAGGCTATGGTGAAAAAGGAAATACCTTCAATTAGAAACTAGAAAGAAGCTTTCTGAGAAGCTGCTTTGTGTTCTGTTAATTCATCTCAGAGTGTTACAGCTTTCCCCTCAAGAAGCCTGTCGCTAAGACTGTTCTTGTGGAACTTCCAAAGTGATATTTGGAAGCCCTTAGAGGGCTATGGTGAAAAAGCAATATCTTCCGTTAAAAACCGGAAAGAAGATTTCTGAGAAACTTCTTTGTGTTCTGTTAATTCATCTCACAGAGTTACAGCTTTCACCTCAAGAAGCCTTTCGCTAAGACTCTTCTTGTGGAATTTGCAAAGTGATATTTGGAATCTTATATAGGGCTACTGTGAAAAATGAAATATGTTGCGTTAAAAACTGAAAAGAAGCTTTCTGAGAAACTGCCTTGTGTTCTGTTAGTTCATCTCACAGAGTTACAGCTTTACCCTCACAAAACCGTTCACTAAGACTGTTCTTGTGAAATATGCAAAGTGATATTGGAAGCCCGTAGAGGGCTATGGTGAAAAAGGAAATAACTCCAGTTTAAAACTGGAAAGAATCTTTCTGAGAAACTACTTTGTGTTCTTTTAATTCAACTCACAGTGTTACAGCTTTCCCTTCAAAAAGCCTTTTGCTAAGACTGTTCTTGTGGAACTTCCAAAGTGATATTTGGAAGCCCTTAGAGGGCTATGGTGAAAAAGCAATATCTTCCGTTAAAAACCGGAAAGAAGCTTTCTGAGAAACTGCTTTGTGTTCTGTTAATTCATCTCACAGAGTTACAGCATATCCCTCCAGAAGCCTTTCGCTAAGACTGTTCTTGTGGAATTTGCAAAGTGTAATTTGGAAGCCCATGGAGGGCTATGGTGAAATAGGACATATTTTCCGTTAATAACCGGAAAGAAGCTTTCTGAGAAACTGTTTTGTGTTCTGTTTATTCATCTCACAACGTTACAGCTTTCCCCTCAAGAAGTCGTTAACTAAGATTGTTTTTGTGGAATTTGGAAAGTGATATTTGGAAGCCCCTAGAGGGCTATGGTGAAAAAGGAAATAGCCTAAGATAAAAACTGATAAGAAGCTTTCTGAAAAACTGACTTGTGTTCTGTCAATTCAACTCACAGTGTTACAGCTTTCCCCTCAAGAAGACTTTCGCTAAGACTGGTGTTGTGGAATTTGCAAAATGATATTTGGAAGTCCATACAGGGCTACGGTTAAAAAGGAAGTATCTTCCGTTAAAACTGGAAAGAAGCTTTCTGAGAAACTGCTTTGTGTTCTGTTAATTCATCTCAGAGTTGCAGCTTTCCCCTCTAGAAGCCTTTCGCTAAGACTGTCCTTGTGGGATGTGCAAAGTGATATTTGGAAGCCCATAGAGGGCTATGGTGAAAAAGGAAATATCCTCAGTTAAAAACTGGAAAGAAGTTTTCTGAGAAACTGCTTTGTGTTCTGTTAATTTATCTCACAGAGTTACAGCTTTCGCCTCAAGAAGTCTTTTGCTAAGACTGCTCTTGTGTCATTTCCAAAGTGATATTTGGAAGCCCATAGGGGGCTATGGTGAAAAAGGAAATATCCTAAGATAGAAACTGAAAAGGAACTTTCTGAGAAACGGCTATGTGTTGTGTTAGTTCATCTCACAGAGTTACAGCTTTCCCCTCAAGAAGCCTTTCGCTAAGACTGTTCTTGTGGAATTGGGAAAGTTATATTTCAAAGACCATAGAGGGCTATGGTGAAAATGGAATTATTCTGAGATAAACACCGAAAAGAAGCTTTCTGAGCAACTGCTTTGTGTTCTGTTAATTCATCTCACAGTGTTACAAACTTCTCCTCAAGAAACCTTTAGCTAAAGCTGATCTTGTGGAATTTGAAAAGTGATATTTGGAAGCCCATAGGGGGCTATGGTGAAAAAGGAAGTATCTTCTGTTAAAAACTGGAAAGAAGTTTTCTGAGAAACTGCTTTGTGTTCTGTTAATTTATCTTACAGAGTTAAAGCTTTCCCCTCAAGAAACCTTTCTCTAAGGCTGTTCTTGTGTAATTTGCAAAGTGATATTTGGAAGCCCATAGAGGGC
Organism: Chlorocebus sabaeus; assembly: GCF_047675955.1. Classification (NCBI taxonomy): domain Eukaryota; kingdom Metazoa; phylum Chordata; class Mammalia; order Primates; family Cercopithecidae; genus Chlorocebus; species Chlorocebus sabaeus. The sequence continues at coordinate 69,607 of NW_027327935.1, forward strand.
TATGGTGATAAAGGAAATATCTTCAGTTAAAAACTGGAAAGAAGATTTCTGAAAAACTGCTTTGTGATCTGTTAATTCATCTCACAGAGTTACAGCTTTCCCCTCAAGACGCCTTTCGGGAAGACTGTTCTTGTGGAATTTGCAAACTGATATTTGGACGCCCATAGAGGGCTATGGTGAAAAAGGAAATATCCTCAGTTAAAAACTGGAAAGAAGCTTTCTGAGAAACTGCTTTGTGTTCTGTTAATTCACATCACGGAGTTACAGCTTTCCCCTCAAGAAGTCTTTCGCTAAGACACTTCTTGTGGAATTTGCAAAGTGATATTTGGAAGCCATTAGAGGGCTATAGTGAAAAAGAAAATATCCTCAGTTAAAAAGTTGAAAGAAGATTTCTGAGAAACTGCTTTGTGTTTTGTTAATTCATCTCACAGAGTTACAGCTTTCCGCTCAAGAAGCCTTTCGCTAAGACTGTTCCTCTGGAATATGCAAAGTGTTATTTTGGAGCCCATAGGGGGCTACGGTGAAAAGGAAATATCTTCCGTTTAAAACTGGAAAGAAGCTTTTTGAGAATCTGCTTTGTGTTCTTTAAATTCATCTCACAGAGTAACAGCTTTCCCCTCTATAAGACTTTCGTTAAGACTGTTCTTGGGGAATTTGCAAAGTGATATTGGGAAGCCCATAGAAGGCTATGGTGAAAAAGGAAAAATCTTCCGTTAAAACTCTGAAGAAGCATTCTGTGAAACTGCCGTGTGTTCTGATAATGCATCTCACCGAGTTACAGCTTTCCCCTCAAGAAGCCTTTCGCAAAGTCTGTTCTTGTGGGATTTTCTAAGTGATATTTGGAAGCCCATAGAGGGCTGTGGGGAAAACGGAAATATCTTCGGCTGAAAACTGCAAAGAAGCTTTTTGAGAAACAGCTCTGTGTTCTGTTAATTCATTTCAGAGAGTTACAGCTTTCCGCTCCAGAAGCCTTTCGCTAAGACTGCTCTTTTGGAATTTGAAAAGTGATATTTGGAAGCCCTTAGAGGGCTATGGTGAAAAAGGAAATATCTTCCATTAAAAACTGGAAAGAAGACTTCTGAGATACTGCCGTGTGTTCTGTTAATACATCTCACCGAGATACAGCTTTCCCCTCAAGAAGCCTTTCTGTAAGACTGTTCTTGTGGAATTTGGAAAGCGAAATTTGGAAGCCCATTGAGGGCTATGACGAAAAAGGAAATTTCTTCCGTTAAAAACCGAAAAGAAGCTTTCTGAGAAACTGCTTTGTGTTTTGTTAGTTCATCTCACAGAATTACAGCTTTGCTCTCCAGAAGCCTTTCGCTAAGACTGTTCTTGTGGAATTTGCAAAGTGATCTTAGAAGCCCGTAGATGGCTATGGTGAAAAAGGAAATATCTTCCATTAAAAACAGGAAAGAAGCTTTCTGAGAGACTTCTTTGTGTTCTGTTAATTCCGCTCACAGTCTACAGCTTTCACCTCAAGAAGCCTTTCCTTAAGACTGTTCTTGTGGAATTTTCAAAGTGATATTTGGAAGCTCCTAGAAGGCTATGGTGAAAAAGGAAATATCCTAAGATAAAAACTGAAAAGATGCTTTCTGAAAAACTGCATTGTGTTTTCTTAATTGATCTCACGGAGTTATAGATTTCCCCTCCAGAAGCCTTTCGCTAAGATTGTTCTTGTGGAATTTGCAACGTGATATTTGGAAGCCCGCAGAGTGCTATGGTGAAAAAGGAAATATCTTCCGTTAAAAACTGGAAAGAAGACTTCTGAGAAACTCCTTTGTTTTCTGCTAATACATCTCACAAAGTTACAGCTTTCCCCTCAAGAAGCCGATCACTAAGACTGTTCTTGTGGAATTTGCAACGTGATATTTGGAAGCCCGCAGAGGGCTATGGTAAAAAAGGAACAATCTTCTCTTAAAAACTGGAAATAAGCTTTCTGAGAAACCGCCATGTGTTCTCTTAATGCACCTCACCGAGTTACAGCTTTCCCCTCAAGAAGACATTCGCTCGGACTGTTCTTGTGGGATTTGCAAAGTGATATTTGGAAGTCCATAGAGGGCTATGGTGAAAAAGGAAATTTCTTCCGTTAAAAACTGGAAAGAAGATTTCTGAGAAATTGCTATTTGTTCTGTTAATTCATCTCACAGAGTTACAGCTTCACCTCCAGAAGCCTTTCGCTAAGACTGTTCTTGTGGAATTTGCAAAGTCATATTTGGAAGCCAATAGAAGTCTATTTTGAAAAAGGAATTATCCTAAGATAGAAACTGAAAATAAGCTTTCTGAGAAACTGCTTTGTGTTCTGTCAATTCAACTCACAGAGTTACAGCTTTCCCCTCAAGAAACCTTTTCCTGAGGCTGTTGTTGTGAAATTTTCAAAGTGATATTTGGAAGCCCCTAGAGGGCTATGGTGAAAAAGGAAATATCTTCCGTTAAAAACTGGAAAGTATCTTTATGAGAATCTGCCGTGTGTTATGTTAATACATCTCACCGAGTTACAGCTTTCCCCACAAGAAGCCTTTCACTAAGACTGTTCCTGTGGGATTTGCAAAGTGATATTTGGAAGCCCATAGAGGGCTACGGTGAAAATGGAATTATCTTCAGTTAACAACTGGAAAGAAGCTTCTGAGAAACTGCTTTGTGTTCTGTTAATTCATTTCACAGAGTTACAGCTTTCCCTCAAGAAGCGTTTCACTAAGACTCTTCTTGTGGAATTTGCAAAGTGATCTTTGGAAGCCCATAGAGGGCTATGGTGAAAAAGGAAATATCTTCCGTTAAAAACTGGAAAGAAGTTTTATGAGAATCTGCCGTGTGTTATGTTAATACATCTCACCGAGTTACAGCTTTACCCACAAGAAGCCTTTCGCTAAGTCTGTTCCTGTGGGATTTGCAAAGTGATATTTGGAAGCCCATAGAGGGCTACGGTGAAAATGGAAATATCTTCAGTTAACAACAGGAAAGAAGCTTCTGAGAAACTGCTTTGTGTTCTGTTAATTCATCTCCAAGAGTTACAGCTTTCCCCTCAAGAAGCCTTTCGGTACGACGGCTCTTGTGGAATTTGCAGAGTGATATTTGGAAGCCCACAGAGGGCTATGGTGAAAAAGGAAATAGACTAAGATAAAAACTGAAAACAAGCTTTTTGAGAAGCTGCTTTGTGTTCTGTTAATTCATCTCACAGTGTTCCAGCTTTCCCCTAAAGAAGCCTTTCGCTACGACTGTTCTTGTGGAATTTTCAAAGAGATATTTGGAAGCCCTTAGAGGGCTATGGTAAAAAAGGATATACCTTCAGTTAAAAACTGGAAAGAAGCTTTCTGAGAAACTGCTTAGTGTTCTGTTAATTCATCTCACCGAGTTACAGTTCTCCCTTCAAGAAGCCTTTCGCTAAGACTGTTCTTGTGGAATTGGCAAAGTGATATTTCGAAGACCTTAGAGGGCTATGGTGAAAAAGGAAATATCTTCCGTTAAAAACTGGAAAAAAGCTTTCTGAGAAACTGCTTTGTGTTCTGTTAATTCATCTCACAGAGTTATAGCTTTCCCCTCAAAAAGCCTTTCACTAAGGCTGTTGTTGTGGAATTTGCAAAGTGATATTTGGAATCCCAAAGAGGGCTATGGTGAAAATGGAAATATCCTAAGATAAAAACCGAAAATAACCTTTCTGAGAAACTGCTTTCTGTTCTGGTAGTTCATCTCACAGAGTTACAGCATTCTGCTCAAGGAGCCGTTCACTAAGACTGTTCTTGTGGAATTTGAAAAGTGACATTTGGAAGCCCTTAGAGGGCTATGGTGAAAAAGTAAATATCCTAAGATAAAAACTGAAAAGAAACTTTCTGAGAAACTGCTTTGTTTTCTGTTAATTCAACTCACACAGTTACAGCTTTACCTTCAAGAAGCCTTTCGCTAAGGCTGCTGTTGTGGTATTTGCAAAGTGATATTTGGAAGCCCATAGAGGGCTATGGTGAAAAAGGAAATATCTTCAGTTAAAAACTGAAAAGAAGCTTTCTGAGAAACTGCTGTGTGTTCTGTCAATTCATCTCAAAGAATTAGAGCTTTCCCCTGAAAACACCTTCCGCTAAGACTGTTCTTGTGGAATTTGCAAAGTGATAATTGGAAGCCCATAGATGGCTATGGTGAAAAAGGAAACATCCTAAGATAAAAACCGAGAAGAAGCTTCCTGAGAAACTGCTTTGTGTTCTTTTAGTTAATCTCACGGTGTTACCGCTTTCCCCTCAAGAAGCCATTCAGTAAGACTGTTCTTGTGGAATTTGCTAAGTGATATTTGGAAGCCCAGAGAGGGCTACGGTGAAAAAGGAAATATCTTCCGTTAAAAACTGGAAAGAAGATTTCCGAAAAACTGCTTTGTGTTCTGTTAATTCATCTCACAGAGTTACAGCTTTCCCCTCCAGAAGTCTTTGGCTAAGACTATTCTTGTGGAATTTGCAAAGTGATATTTCGAAGCCCTTAGAGGGCTATGGTGAAAAAGGAAATACCCTAAGATAAAAACTGAAAAGAAGCTTTCTGAGCAACTGCTTTGTTTTCTGTTAAATCAACTCACAGAGTTACAGCTTTCCCCTCAAGAAGCCTGTCGCTAAGGCTGTTTTTGTGGAATATGCAAAGTGATATTTGGAAGCCCATAGATGGCTATGGTGAAAATGGAAATATCCTAAGATAAAAATAGAAAAGAAGCTTTCTGAGATACTGCCTTGTGTTCTGTTAGTTCATCTCACAGAGTTACAGCTTTACCCTCAAGAAACCGTTCACTAAGACTGTTCTTGTGAAATTTGCAAAGTGATATTGGAAGCCCGTAGAGGGCTATGGTGAAAAAGGAAATAACTTCAGTTTAAAACTGGAAAGAATCTTTCTGAGAAACTACTTTGTGTTCTCTTAATTCAACTCACAGAGTTACAGCTTTCCCTTCAATAAGCCTTTCACTAAGACAGTTCTTGTGGAATTTGCAAAGAGATATTTGGAACCCTTAGAAGGCGATGGTGAAAAAGGAAATATCCTAATATAAAAACTGAACAGAAGCTTTCTGAGAAACTGCTTTGTGTACTGTTAATTCATCTCACAGAGTTACAGCTTGTCCCTGCAGAAGCCTTTCACTAAGACTGTTCTTGTGGAATTTGCAAAGAGAAATTTCGAAGCCCATAGAGGGCTATGGTGAAAAAGGGATTATCTTCCGTTAAAAACCGAAAAGAAGCTTTCTGAGAAACTGCTTTGTGTTCTGTTAGTTCATCTCACAGAGTTTGAGCTTTCCTCTCAAGGAGCCGTTCACAAAGACTCTTCTTGTGCAATTTGCAAATTCATATTTGGTAACCCATAGAGGGCTATGGTGAAAAAGGAAATATCTCCCGTTAAAAAGGAGAAAGCAGCTTCTTGAGAAACTGGCGTGTTTTCTGTTAATACATCTCACCGAATTAGATCTTTCCCTTCCAGAAGCCTTTCGCTAAGACTGTTCTTGTGGAATTTGCAAGGTGATATTTGGAAGACCATAGAGGGCTATGGTGAAAAAGGAAATAGCCTAAGATAGAAACTGAAAAGAAGCTTTCTGAAAACCTGGTTTGTGTTCTGTTGAATCATCTCAAAGAGTTAGAGCTTTCCCCTTAAGAAGCCTTTCGCTAATACTATTCTTGTGGAATTTGCAAAGTGATATTCGGAAGCCCATAGAGTGCTATAGTGAAAATGGAAATATCCTAAGATAAAAACTGAAAAGAAGCTTTCTGAGAAACTGTCTTGTGTTCTGTTAGTTCATCTCATCGAGTTACAGCTTTATCCTCAAGAAGCCGTTCACTAAGACTGTTCTTGTGAAATTTGCAAAGTGATATTTGGAAGCCCATAGAAGGCTATGGTGAAAAAGGAAATACCTTCAATTAGAAACTAGAAAGAAGCTTTCTGAGAAGCTGCTTTGTGTTCTGTTAATTCATCTCAGAGTGTTACAGCTTTCCCCTCAAGAAGCCTGTCGCTAAGACTGTTCTTGTGGAACTTCCAAAGTGATATTTGGAAGCCCTTAGAGGGCTATGGTGAAAAAGCAATATCTTCCGTTAAAAACCGGAAAGAAGATTTCTGAGAAACTTCTTTGTGTTCTGTTAATTCATCTCACAGAGTTACAGCTTTCACCTCAAGAAGCCTTTCGCTAAGACTCTTCTTGTGGAATTTGCAAAGTGATATTTGGAATCTTATATAGGGCTACTGTGAAAAATGAAATATGTTGCGTTAAAAACTGAAAAGAAGCTTTCTGAGAAACTGCCTTGTGTTCTGTTAGTTCATCTCACAGAGTTACAGCTTTACCCTCACAAAACCGTTCACTAAGACTGTTCTTGTGAAATATGCAAAGTGATATTGGAAGCCCGTAGAGGGCTATGGTGAAAAAGGAAATAACTCCAGTTTAAAACTGGAAAGAATCTTTCTGAGAAACTACTTTGTGTTCTTTTAATTCAACTCACAGTGTTACAGCTTTCCCTTCAAAAAGCCTTTTGCTAAGACTGTTCTTGTGGAACTTCCAAAGTGATATTTGGAAGCCCTTAGAGGGCTATGGTGAAAAAGCAATATCTTCCGTTAAAAACCGGAAAGAAGCTTTCTGAGAAACTGCTTTGTGTTCTGTTAATTCATCTCACAGAGTTACAGCATATCCCTCCAGAAGCCTTTCGCTAAGACTGTTCTTGTGGAATTTGCAAAGTGTAATTTGGAAGCCCATGGAGGGCTATGGTGAAATAGGACATATTTTCCGTTAATAACCGGAAAGAAGCTTTCTGAGAAACTGTTTTGTGTTCTGTTTATTCATCTCACAACGTTACAGCTTTCCCCTCAAGAAGTCGTTAACTAAGATTGTTTTTGTGGAATTTGGAAAGTGATATTTGGAAGCCCCTAGAGGGCTATGGTGAAAAAGGAAATAGCCTAAGATAAAAACTGATAAGAAGCTTTCTGAAAAACTGACTTGTGTTCTGTCAATTCAACTCACAGTGTTACAGCTTTCCCCTCAAGAAGACTTTCGCTAAGACTGGTGTTGTGGAATTTGCAAAATGATATTTGGAAGTCCATACAGGGCTACGGTTAAAAAGGAAGTATCTTCCGTTAAAACTGGAAAGAAGCTTTCTGAGAAACTGCTTTGTGTTCTGTTAATTCATCTCAGAGTTGCAGCTTTCCCCTCTAGAAGCCTTTCGCTAAGACTGTCCTTGTGGGATGTGCAAAGTGATATTTGGAAGCCCATAGAGGGCTATGGTGAAAAAGGAAATATCCTCAGTTAAAAACTGGAAAGAAGTTTTCTGAGAAACTGCTTTGTGTTCTGTTAATTTATCTCACAGAGTTACAGCTTTCGCCTCAAGAAGTCTTTTGCTAAGACTGCTCTTGTGTCATTTCCAAAGTGATATTTGGAAGCCCATAGGGGGCTATGGTGAAAAAGGAAATATCCTAAGATAGAAACTGAAAAGGAACTTTCTGAGAAACGGCTATGTGTTGTGTTAGTTCATCTCACAGAGTTACAGCTTTCCCCTCAAGAAGCCTTTCGCTAAGACTGTTCTTGTGGAATTGGGAAAGTTATATTTCAAAGACCATAGAGGGCTATGGTGAAAATGGAATTATTCTGAGATAAACACCGAAAAGAAGCTTTCTGAGCAACTGCTTTGTGTTCTGTTAATTCATCTCACAGTGTTACAAACTTCTCCTCAAGAAACCTTTAGCTAAAGCTGATCTTGTGGAATTTGAAAAGTGATATTTGGAAGCCCATAGGGGGCTATGGTGAAAAAGGAAGTATCTTCTGTTAAAAACTGGAAAGAAGTTTTCTGAGAAACTGCTTTGTGTTCTGTTAATTTATCTTACAGAGTTAAAGCTTTCCCCTCAAGAAACCTTTCTCTAAGGCTGTTCTTGTGTAATTTGCAAAGTGATATTTGGAAGCCCATAGAGGGCTATGGTGATAAAGGAAATATCTTCAGTTAAAAACTGGAAAGAAGATTTCTGAAAAACTGCTTTGTGATCTGTTAATTCATCTCACAGAGTTACAGCTTTCCCCTCAAGACGCCTTTCGGGAAGACTGTTCTTGTGGAATTTGCAAACTGATATTTGGACGCCCATAGAGGGCTATGGTGAAAAAGGAAATATCCTCAGTTAAAAACTGGAAAGAAGCTTTCTGAGAAACTGCTTTGTGTTCTGTTAATTCACATCACGGAGTTACAGCTTTCCCCTCAAGAAGTCTTTCGCTAAGACACTTCTTGTGGAATTTGCAAAGTGATATTTGGAAGCCATTAGAGGGCTATAGTGAAAAAGAAAATATCCTCAGTTAAAAAGTTGAAAGAAGATTTCTGAGAAACTGCTTTGTGTTTTGTTAATTCATCTCACAGAGTTACAGCTTTCCGCTCAAGAAGCCTTTCGCTAAGACTGTTCCTCTGGAATATGCAAAGTGTTATTTTGGAGCCCATAGGGGGCTACGGTGAAAAGGAAATATCTTCCGTTTAAAACTGGAAAGAAGCTTTTTGAGAATCTGCTTTGTGTTCTTTAAATTCATCTCACAGAGTAACAGCTTTCCCCTCTATAAGACTTTCGTTAAGACTGTTCTTGGGGAATTTGCAAAGTGATATTGGGAAGCCCATAGAAGGCTATGGTGAAAAAGGAAAAATCTTCCGTTAAAACTCTGAAGAAGCATTCTGTGAAACTGCCGTGTGTTCTGATAATGCATCTCACCGAGTTACAGCTTTCCCCTCAAGAAGCCTTTCGCAAAGTCTGTTCTTGTGGGATTTTCTAAGTGATATTTGGAAGCCCATAGAGGGCTGTGGGGAAAACGGAAATATCTTCGGCTGAAAACTGCAAAGAAGCTTTTTGAGAAACAGCTCTGTGTTCTGTTAATTCATTTCAGAGAGTTACAGCTTTCCGCTCCAGAAGCCTTTCGCTAAGACTGCTCTTTTGGAATTTGAAAAGTGATATTTGGAAGCCCTTAGAGGGCTATGGTGAAAAAGGAAATATCTTCCATTAAAAACTGGAAAGAAGACTTCTGAGATACTGCCGTGTGTTCTGTTAATACATCTCACCGAGATACAGCTTTCCCCTCAAGAAGCCTTTCTGTAAGACTGTTCTTGTGGAATTTGGAAAGCGAAATTTGGAAGCCCATTGAGGGCTATGACGAAAAAGGAAATTTCTTCCGTTAAAAACCGAAAAGAAGCTTTCTGAGAAACTGCTTTGTGTTTTGTTAGTTCATCTCACAGAATTACAGCTTTGCTCTCCAGAAGCCTTTCGCTAAGACTGTTCTTGTGGAATTTGCAAAGTGATCTTAGAAGCCCGTAGATGGCTATGGTGAAAAAGGAAATATCTTCCATTAAAAACAGGAAAGAAGCTTTCTGAGAGACTTCTTTGTGTTCTGTTAATTCCGCTCACAGTCTACAGCTTTCACCTCAAGAAGCCTTTCCTTAAGACTGTTCTTGTGGAATTTTCAAAGTGATATTTGGAAGCTCCTAGAAGGCTATGGTGAAAAAGGAAATATCCTAAGATAAAAACTGAAAAGATGCTTTCTGAAAAACTGCATTGTGTTTTCTTAATTGATCTCACGGAGTTATAGATTTCCCCTCCAGAAGCCTTTCGCTAAGATTGTTCTTGTGGAATTTGCAACGTGATATTTGGAAGCCCGCAGAGTGCTATGGTGAAAAAGGAAATATCTTCCGTTAAAAACTGGAAAGAAGACTTCTGAGAAACTCCTTTGTTTTCTGCTAATACATCTCACAAAGTTACAGCTTTCCCCTCAAGAAGCCGATCACTAAGACTGTTCTTGTGGAATTTGCAACGTGATATTTGGAAGCCCGCAGAGGGCTATGGTAAAAAAGGAACAATCTTCTCTTAAAAACTGGAAATAAGCTTTCTGAGAAACCGCCATGTGTTCTCTTAATGCACCTCACCGAGTTACAGCTTTCCCCTCAAGAAGACATTCGCTCGGACTGTTCTTGTGGGATTTGCAAAGTGATATTTGGAAGTCCATAGAGGGCTATGGTGAAAAAGGAAATTTCTTCCGTTAAAAACTGGAAAGAAGATTTCTGAGAAATTGCTATTTGTTCTGTTAATTCATCTCACAGAGTTACAGCTTCACCTCCAGAAGCCTTTCGCTAAGACTGTTCTTGTGGAATTTGCAAAGTCATATTTGGAAGCCAATAGAAGTCTATTTTGAAAAAGGAATTATCCTAAGATAGAAACTGAAAATAAGCTTTCTGAGAAACTGCTTTGTGTTCTGTCAATTCAACTCACAGAGTTACAGCTTTCCCCTCAAGAAACCTTTTCCTGAGGCTGTTGTTGTGAAATTTTCAAAGTGATATTTGGAAGCCCCTAGAGGGCTATGGTGAAAAAGGAAATATCTTCCGTTAAAAACTGGAAAGTATCTTTATGAGAATCTGCCGTGTGTTATGTTAATACATCTCACCGAGTTACAGCTTTCCCCACAAGAAGCCTTTCACTAAGACTGTTCCTGTGGGATTTGCAAAGTGATATTTGGAAGCCCATAGAGGGCTACGGTGAAAATGGAATTATCTTCAGTTAACAACTGGAAAGAAGCTTCTGAGAAACTGCTTTGTGTTCTGTTAATTCATTTCACAGAGTTACAGCTTTCCCTCAAGAAGCGTTTCACTAAGACTCTTCTTGTGGAATTTGCAAAGTGATCTTTGGAAGCCCATAGAGGGCTATGGTGAAAAAGGAAATATCTTCCGTTAAAAACTGGAAAGAAGTTTTATGAGAATCTGCCGTGTGTTATGTTAATACATCTCACCGAGTTACAGCTTTACCCACAAGAAGCCTTTCGCTAAGTCTGTTCCTGTGGGATTTGCAAAGTGATATTTGGAAGCCCATAGAGGGCTACGGTGAAAATGGAAATATCTTCAGTTAACAACAGGAAAGAAGCTTCTGAGAAACTGCTTTGTGTTCTGTTAATTCATCTCCAAGAGTTACAGCTTTCCCCTCAAGAAGCCTTTCGGTACGACGGCTCTTGTGGAATTTGCAGAGTGATATTTGGAAGCCCACAGAGGGCTATGGTGAAAAAGGAAATAGACTAAGATAAAAACTGAAAACAAGCTTTTTGAGAAGCTGCTTTGTGTTCTGTTAATTCATCTCACAGTGTTCCAGCTTTCCCCTAAAGAAGCCTTTCGCTACGACTGTTCTTGTGGAATTTTCAAAGAGATATTTGGAAGCCCTTAGAGGGCTATGGTAAAAAAGGATATACCTTCAGTTAAAAACTGGAAAGAAGCTTTCTGAGAAACTGCTTAGTGTTCTGTTAATTCATCTCACCGAGTTACAGTTCTCCCTTCAAGAAGCCTTTCGCTAAGACTGTTCTTGTGGAATTGGCAAAGTGATATTTCGAAGACCTTAGAGGGCTATGGTGAAAAAGGAAATATCTTCCGTTAAAAACTGGAAAAAAGCTTTCTGAGAAACTGCTTTGTGTTCTGTTAATTCATCTCACAGAGTTATAGCTTTCCCCTCAAGGAGCCGTTCACAAAGACTCTTCTTGTGCAATTTGCAAATTCATATTTGGTAACCCATAGAGGGCTATGGTGAAAAAGGAAATATCTCCCGTTAAAAAGGAGAAAGCAGCTTCTTGTGAAACTGGCGTGTTTTCTGTTAATACATCTCACCGAATTAGATCTTTCCCTTCCAGAAGCCTTTCGCTAAGACTGTTCTTGTGGAATTTGCAAGGTGATATTTGGAAGACCATAGAGGGCTATGGTGAAAAAGGAAATAGCCTAAGATAGAAACTGAAAAGAAGCTTTCTGAAAACCTGGTTTGTGTTCTGTTGAATCATCTCAAAGAGTTAGAGCTTTCCCCTTAAGAAGCCTTTCGCTAATACTATTCTTGTGGAATTTGCAAAGTGATATTCGGAAGCCCATAGAGTGCTATAGTGAAAATGGAAATATCCTAAGATAAAAACTGAAAAGAAGCTTTCTGAGAAACTGTCTTGTGTTCTGTTAGTTCATCTCATCGAGTTACAGCTTTATCCTCAAGAAGCCGTTCACTAAGACTGTTCTTGTGAAATTTGCAAAGTGATATTTGGAAGCCCATAGAAGGCTATGGTGAAAAAGGAAATACCTTCAATTAGAAACTAGAAAGAAGCTTTCTGAGAAGCTGCTTTGTGTTCTGTTAATTCATCTCAGAGTGTTACAGCTTTCCCCTCAAGAAGCCTGTCGCTAAGACTGTTCTTGTGGAACTTCCAAAGTGATATTTGGAAGCCCTTAGAGGGCTATGGTGAAAAAGCAATATCTTCCGTTAAAAACCGGAAAGAAGATTTCTGAGAAACTTCTTTGTGTTCTGTTAATTCATCTCACAGAGTTACAGCTTTCACCTCAAGAAGCCTTTCGCTAAGACTCTTCTTGTGGAATTTGCAAAGTGATATTTGGAATCTTATATAGGGCTACTGTGAAAAATGAAATATGTTGCGTTAAAAACTGAAAAGAAGCTTTCTGAGAAACTGCCTTGTGTTCTGTTAGTTCATCTCACAGAGTTACAGCTTTACCCTCACAAAACCGTTCACTAAGACTGTTCTTGTGAAATATGCAAAGTGATATTGGAAGCCCGTAGAGGGCTATGGTGAAAAAGGAAATAACTCCAGTTTAAAACTGGAAAGAATCTTTCTGAGAAACTACTTTGTGTTCTTTTAATTCAACTCACAGTGTTACAGCTTTCCCTTCAAAAAGCCTTTTGCTAAGACTGTTCTTGTGGAACTTCCAAAGTGATATTTGGAAGCCCTTAGAGGGCTATGGTGAAAAAGCAATATCTTCCGTTAAAAACCGGAAAGAAGCTTTCTGAGAAACTGCTTTGTGTTCTGTTAATTCATCTCACAGAGTTACAGCATATCCCTCCAGAAGCCTTTCGCTAAGACTGTTCTTGTGGAATTTGCAAAGTGTAATTTGGAAGCCCATGGAGGGCTATGGTGAAATAGGACATATTTTCCGTTAATAACCGGAAAGAAGCTTTCTGAGAAACTGTTTTGTGTTCTGTTTATTCATCTCACAACGTTACAGCTTTCCCCTCAAGAAGTCGTTAACTAAGATTGTTTTTGTGGAATTTGGAAAGTGATATTTGGAAGCCCCTAGAGGGCTATGGTGAAAAAGGAAATAGCCTAAGATAAAAACTGATAAGAAGCTTTCTGAAAAACTGACTTGTGTTCTGTCAATTCAACTCACAGCGTTACAGCTTTCCCCTCAAGAAGACTTTCGCTAAGACTGGTGTTGTGGAATTTGCAAAATGATATTTGGAAGTCCATACAGGGCTACGGTTAAAAAGGAAGTATCTTCCGTTAAAACTGGAAAGAAGCTTTCTGAGAAACTGCTTTGTGTTCTGTTAATTCATCTCAGAGTTGCAGCTTTCCCCTCTAGAAGCCTTTCGCTAAGACTGTCCTTGTGGGATGTGCAAAGTGATATTTGGAAGCCCATAGAGGGCTATGGTGAAAAAGGAAATAGCCTAAGATAGAAACTGAAAAGAAGCTTTCTGAAAACCTGGTTTGTGTTCTGTTGAATCATCTCAAAGAGTTAGAGCTTTCCCCTTAAGAAGCCTTTCGCTAATACTATTCTTGTGGAATTTGCAAAGTGATATTCGGAAGCCCATAGAGTGCTATAGTGAAAATGGAAATATCCTAAGATAAAAACTGAAAAGAAGCTTTCTGAGAAACTGTCTTGTGTTCTGTTAGTTCATCTCATCGAGTTACAGCTTTATCCTCAAGAAGCCGTTCACTAAGACTGTTCTTGTGAAATTTGCAAAGTGATATTTGGAAGCCCATAGAAGGCTATGGTGAAAAAGGAAATACCTTCAATTAGAAACTAGAAAGAAGCTTTCTGAGAAGCTGCTTTGTGTTCTGTTAATTCATCTCAGAGTGTTACAGCTTTCCCCTCAAGAAGCCTGTCGCTAAGACTGTTCTTGTGGAACTTCCAAAGTGATATTTGGAAGCCCTTAGAGGGCTATGGTGAAAAAGCAATATCTTCCGTTAAAAACCGGAAAGAAGATTTCTGAGAAACTTCTTTGTGTTCTGTTAATTCATCTCACAGAGTTACAGCTTTCACCTCAAGAAGCCTTTCGCTAAGACTCTTCTTGTGGAATTTGCAAAGTGATATTTGGAATCTTATATAGGGCTACTGTGAAAAATGAAATATGTTGCATTAAAAACTGAAAAGAAGCTTTCTGAGAAACTGCCTTGTGTTCTGTTAGTTCATCTCACAGAGTTACAGCTTTACCCTCACAAAACCGTTCACTAAGACTGTTCTTGTGAAATATGCAAAGTGATATTGGAAGCCCGTAGAGGGCTATGGTGAAAAAGGAAATAACTCCAGTTTAAAACTGGAAAGAATCTTTCTGAGAAACTACTTTGTGTTCTTTTAATTCAACTCACAGTGTTACAGCTTTCCCTTCAAAAAGCCTTTTGCTAAGACTGTTCTTGTGGAACTTCCAAAGTGATATTTGGAAGCCCTTAGAGGGCTATGGTGAAAAAGCAATATCTTCCGTTAAAAACCGGAAAGAAGCTTTCTGAGAAACTGCTTTGTGTTCTGTTAATTCATCTCACAGAGTTACAGCATATCCCTCCAGAAGCCTTTCGCTAAGACTGTTCTTGTGGAATTTGCAAAGTGTAATTTGGAAGCCCATGGAGGGCTATGGTGAAATAGGACATATTTTCCGTTAATAACCGGAAAGAAGCTTTCTGAGAAACTGTTTTGTGTTCTGTTTATTCATCTCACAACGTTACAGCTTTCCCCTCAAGAAGTCGTTAACTAAGATTGTTTTTGTGGAATTTGGAAAGTGATATTTGGAAGCCCCTAGAGGGCTATGGTGAAAAAGGAAATAGCCTAAGATAAAAACTGATAAGAAGCTTTCTGAAAAACTGACTTGTGTTCTGTCAATTCAACTCACAGTGTTACAGCTTTCCCCTCAAGAAGACTTTCGCTAAGACTGGTGTTGTGGAATTTGCAAAATGATATTTGGAAGTCCATACAGGGCTACGGTTAAAAAGGAAGTATCTTCCGTTAAAACTGGAAAGAAGCTTTCTGAGAAACTGCTTTGTGTTCTGTTAATTCATCTCAGAGTTGCAGCTTTCCCCTCTAGAAGCCTTTCGCTAAGACTGTCCTTGTGGGATGTGCAAAGTGATATTTGGAAGCCCATAGAGGGCTATGGTGAAAAAGGAAATATCCTCAGTTAAAAACTGGAAAGAAGTTTTCTGAGAAACTGCTTTGTGTTCTGTTAATTTATCTCACAGAGTTACAGCTTTCGCCTCAAGAAGTCTTTTGCTAAGACTGCTCTTGTGTCATTTCCAAAGTGATATTTGGAAGCCCATAGGGGGCTATGGTGAAAAAGGAAATATCCTAAGATAGAAACTGAAAAGGAACTTTCTGAGAAACGGCTATGTGTTGTGTTAGTTCATCTCACAGAGTTACAGCTTTCCCCTCAAGAAGCCTTTCGCTAAGACTGTTCTTGTGGAATTGGGAAAGTTATATTTCAAAGACCATAGAGGGCTATGGTGAAAATGGAATTATTCTGAGATAAACACCGAAAAGAAGCTTTCTGAGCAACTGCTTTGTGTTCTGTTAATTCATCTCACAGTGTTACAAACTTCTCCTCAAGAAACCTTTAGCTAAAGCTGATCTTGTGGAATTTGAAAAGTGATATTTGGAAGCCCATAGGGGGCTATGGTGAAAAAGGAAGTATCTTCTGTTAAAAACTGGAAAGAAGTTTTCTGAGAAACTGCTTTGTGTTCTGTTAATTTATCTTACAGAGTTAAAGCTTTCCCCTCAAGAAACCTTTCTCTAAGGCTGTTCTTGTGTAATTTGCAAAGTGATATTTGGAAGCCCATAGAGGGCTATGGTGATAAAGGAAATATCTTCAGTTAAAAACTGGAAAGAAGATTTCTGAAAAACTGCTTTGTGATCTGTTAATTCATCTCACAGAGTTACAGCTTTCCCCTCAAGACGCCTTTCGGGAAGACTGTTCTTGTGGAATTTGCAAACTGATATTTGGACGCCCATAGAGGGCTATGGTGAAAAAGGAAATATCCTCAGTTAAAAACTGGAAAGAAGCTTTCTGAGAAACTGCTTTGTGTTCTGTTAATTCACATCACGGAGTTACAGCTTTCCCCTCAAGAAGTCTTTCGCTAAGACACTTCTTGTGGAATTTGCAAAGTGATATTTGGAAGCCATTAGAGGGCTATAGTGAAAAAGAAAATATCCTCAGTTAAAAAGTTGAAAGAAGATTTCTGAGAAACTGCTTTGTGTTTTGTTAATTCATCTCACAGAGTTACAGCTTTCCGCTCAAGAAGCCTTTCGCTAAGACTGTTCCTCTGGAATATGCAAAGTGTTATTTTGGAGCCCATAGGGGGCTACGGTGAAAAGGAAATATCTTCCGTTTAAAACTGGAAAGAAGCTTTTTGAGAATCTGCTTTGTGTTCTTTAAATTCATCTCACAGAGTAACAGCTTTCCCCTCTATAAGACTTTCGTTAAGACTGTTCTTGGGGAATTTGCAAAGTGATATTGGGAAGCCCATAGAAGGCTATGGTGAAAAAGGAAAAATCTTCCGTTAAAACTCTGAAGAAGCATTCTGTGAAACTGCCGTGTGTTCTGATAATGCATCTCACCGAGTTACAGCTTTCCCCTCAAGAAGCCTTTCGCAAAGTCTGTTCTTGTGGGATTTTCTAAGTGATATTTGGAAGCCCATAGAGGGCTGTGGGGAAAACGGAAATATCTTCGGCTGAAAACTGCAAAGAAGCTTTTTGAGAAACAGCTCTGTGTTCTGTTAATTCATTTCAGAGAGTTACAGCTTTCCGCTCCAGAAGCCTTTCGCTAAGACTGCTCTTTTGGAATTTGAAAAGTGATATTTGGAAGCCCTTAGAGGGCTATGGTGAAAAAGGAAATATCTTCCATTAAAAACTGGAAAGAAGACTTCTGAGATACTGCCGTGTGTTCTGTTAATACATCTCACCGAGATACAGCTTTCCCCTCAAGAAGCCTTTCTGTAAGACTGTTCTTGTGGAATTTGGAAAGCGAAATTTGGAAGCCCATTGAGGGCTATGACGAAAAAGGAAATTTCTTCCGTTAAAAACCGAAAAGAAGCTTTCTGAGAAACTGCTTTGTGTTTTGTTAGTTCATCTCACAGAATTACAGCTTTGCTCTCCAGAAGCCTTTCGCTAAGACTGTTCTTGTGGAATTTGCAAAGTGATCTTAGAAGCCCGTAGATGGCTATGGTGAAAAAGGAAATATCTTCCATTAAAAACAGGAAAGAAGCTTTCTGAGAGACTTCTTTGTGTTCTGTTAATTCCGCTCACAGTCTACAGCTTTCACCTCAAGAAGCCTTTCCTTAAGACTGTTCTTGTGGAATTTTCAAAGTGATATTTGGAAGCTCCTAGAAGGCTATGGTGAAAAAGGAAATATCCTAAGATAAAAACTGAAAAGATGCTTTCTGAAAAACTGCATTGTGTTTTCTTAATTGATCTCACGGAGTTATAGATTTCCCCTCCAGAAGCCTTTCGCTAAGATTGTTCTTGTGGAATTTGCAACGTGATATTTGGAAGCCCGCAGAGTGCTATGGTGAAAAAGGAAATATCTTCCGTTAAAAACTGGAAAGAAGACTTCTGAGAAACTCCTTTGTTTTCTGCTAATACATCTCACAAAGTTACAGCTTTCCCCTCAAGAAGCCGATCACTAAGACTGTTCTTGTGGAATTTGCAACGTGATATTTGGAAGCC
Organism: Chlorocebus sabaeus; assembly: GCF_047675955.1. Lineage (NCBI taxonomy): Eukaryota > Metazoa > Chordata > Mammalia > Primates > Cercopithecidae > Chlorocebus > Chlorocebus sabaeus. Next base: position 87,273 of record NW_027327935.1, read on the forward strand.
CGCAGAGGGCTATGGTAAAAAAGGAACAATCTTCTCTTAAAAACTGGAAATAAGCTTTCTGAGAAACCGCCATGTGTTCTCTTAATGCACCTCACCGAGTTACAGCTTTCCCCTCAAGAAGACATTCGCTCGGACTGTTCTTGTGGGATTTGCAAAGTGATATTTGGAAGTCCATAGAGGGCTATGGTGAAAAAGGAAATTTCTTCCGTTAAAAACTGGAAAGAAGATTTCTGAGAAATTGCTATTTGTTCTGTTAATTCATCTCACAGAGTTACAGCTTCACCTCCAGAAGCCTTTCGCTAAGACTGTTCTTGTGGAATTTGCAAAGTCATATTTGGAAGCCAATAGAAGTCTATTTTGAAAAAGGAATTATCCTAAGATAGAAACTGAAAATAAGCTTTCTGAGAAACTGCTTTGTGTTCTGTCAATTCAACTCACAGAGTTACAGCTTTCCCCTCAAGAAACCTTTTCCTGAGGCTGTTGTTGTGAAATTTTCAAAGTGATATTTGGAAGCCCCTAGAGGGCTATGGTGAAAAAGGAAATATCTTCCGTTAAAAACTGGAAAGTATCTTTATGAGAATCTGCCGTGTGTTATGTTAATACATCTCACCGAGTTACAGCTTTCCCCACAAGAAGCCTTTCACTAAGACTGTTCCTGTGGGATTTGCAAAGTGATATTTGGAAGCCCATAGAGGGCTACGGTGAAAATGGAATTATCTTCAGTTAACAACTGGAAAGAAGCTTCTGAGAAACTGCTTTGTGTTCTGTTAATTCATTTCACAGAGTTACAGCTTTCCCTCAAGAAGCGTTTCACTAAGACTCTTCTTGTGGAATTTGCAAAGTGATCTTTGGAAGCCCATAGAGGGCTATGGTGAAAAAGGAAATATCTTCCGTTAAAAACTGGAAAGAAGTTTTATGAGAATCTGCCGTGTGTTATGTTAATACATCTCACCGAGTTACAGCTTTACCCACAAGAAGCCTTTCGCTAAGTCTGTTCCTGTGGGATTTGCAAAGTGATATTTGGAAGCCCATAGAGGGCTACGGTGAAAATGGAAATATCTTCAGTTAACAACAGGAAAGAAGCTTCTGAGAAACTGCTTTGTGTTCTGTTAATTCATCTCCAAGAGTTACAGCTTTCCCCTCAAGAAGCCTTTCGGTACGACGGCTCTTGTGGAATTTGCAGAGTGATATTTGGAAGCCCACAGAGGGCTATGGTGAAAAAGGAAATAGACTAAGATAAAAACTGAAAACAAGCTTTTTGAGAAGCTGCTTTGTGTTCTGTTAATTCATCTCACAGTGTTCCAGCTTTCCCCTAAAGAAGCCTTTCGCTACGACTGTTCTTGTGGAATTTTCAAAGAGATATTTGGAAGCCCTTAGAGGGCTATGGTAAAAAAGGATATACCTTCAGTTAAAAACTGGAAAGAAGCTTTCTGAGAAACTGCTTAGTGTTCTGTTAATTCATCTCACCGAGTTACAGTTCTCCCTTCAAGAAGCCTTTCGCTAAGACTGTTCTTGTGGAATTGGCAAAGTGATATTTCGAAGACCTTAGAGGGCTATGGTGAAAAAGGAAATATCTTCCGTTAAAAACTGGAAAAAAGCTTTCTGAGAAACTGCTTTGTGTTCTGTTAATTCATCTCACAGAGTTATAGCTTTCCCCTCAAAAAGCCTTTCACTAAGGCTGTTGTTGTGGAATTTGCAAAGTGATATTTGGAATCCCAAAGAGGGCTATGGTGAAAATGGAAATATCCTAAGATAAAAACCGAAAATAACCTTTCTGAGAAACTGCTTTCTGTTCTGGTAGTTCATCTCACAGAGTTACAGCATTCTGCTCAAGGAGCCGTTCACTAAGACTGTTCTTGTGGAATTTGAAAAGTGACATTTGGAAGCCCTTAGAGGGCTATGGTGAAAAAGTAAATATCCTAAGATAAAAACTGAAAAGAAACTTTCTGAGAAACTGCTTTGTTTTCTGTTAATTCAACTCACACAGTTACAGCTTTACCTTCAAGAAGCCTTTCGCTAAGGCTGCTGTTGTGGTATTTGCAAAGTGATATTTGGAAGCCCATAGAGGGCTATGGTGAAAAAGGAAATATCTTCAGTTAAAAACTGAAAAGAAGCTTTCTGAGAAACTGCTGTGTGTTCTGTCAATTCATCTCAAAGAATTAGAGCTTTCCCCTGAAAACACCTTCCGCTAAGACTGTTCTTGTGGAATTTGCAAAGTGATAATTGGAAGCCCATAGATGGCTATGGTGAAAAAGGAAACATCCTAAGATAAAAACCGAGAAGAAGCTTCCTGAGAAACTGCTTTGTGTTCTTTTAGTTAATCTCACGGTGTTACCGCTTTCCCCTCAAGAAGCCATTCAGTAAGACTGTTCTTGTGGAATTTGCTAAGTGATATTTGGAAGCCCAGAGAGGGCTACGGTGAAAAAGGAAATATCTTCCGTTAAAAACTGGAAAGAAGATTTCCGAAAAACTGCTTTGTGTTCTGTTAATTCATCTCACAGAGTTACAGCTTTCCCCTCCAGAAGTCTTTGGCTAAGACTATTCTTGTGGAATTTGCAAAGTGATATTTCGAAGCCCTTAGAGGGCTATGGTGAAAAAGGAAATACCCTAAGATAAAAACTGAAAAGAAGCTTTCTGAGCAACTGCTTTGTTTTCTGTTAAATCAACTCACAGAGTTACAGCTTTCCCCTCAAGAAGCCTGTCGCTAAGGCTGTTTTTGTGGAATATGCAAAGTGATATTTGGAAGCCCATAGATGGCTATGGTGAAAATGGAAATATCCTAAGATAAAAATAGAAAAGAAGCTTTCTGAGATACTGCCTTGTGTTCTGTTAGTTCATCTCACAGAGTTACAGCTTTACCCTCAAGAAACCGTTCACTAAGACTGTTCTTGTGAAATTTGCAAAGTGATATTGGAAGCCCGTAGAGGGCTATGGTGAAAAAGGAAATAACTTCAGTTTAAAACTGGAAAGAATCTTTCTGAGAAACTACTTTGTGTTCTCTTAATTCAACTCACAGAGTTACAGCTTTCCCTTCAATAAGCCTTTCACTAAGACAGTTCTTGTGGAATTTGCAAAGAGATATTTGGAACCCTTAGAAGGCGATGGTGAAAAAGGAAATATCCTAATATAAAAACTGAACAGAAGCTTTCTGAGAAACTGCTTTGTGTACTGTTAATTCATCTCACAGAGTTACAGCTTGTCCCTGCAGAAGCCTTTCACTAAGACTGTTCTTGTGGAATTTGCAAAGAGAAATTTCGAAGCCCATAGAGGGCTATGGTGAAAAAGGGATTATCTTCCGTTAAAAACCGAAAAGAAGCTTTCTGAGAAACTGCTTTGTGTTCTGTTAGTTCATCTCACAGAGTTTGAGCTTTCCTCTCAAGGAGCCGTTCACAAAGACTCTTCTTGTGCAATTTGCAAATTCATATTTGGTAACCCATAGAGGGCTATGGTGAAAAAGGAAATATCTCCCGTTAAAAAGGAGAAAGCAGCTTCTTGAGAAACTGGCGTGTTTTCTGTTAATACATCTCACCGAATTAGATCTTTCCCTTCCAGAAGCCTTTCGCTAAGACTGTTCTTGTGGAATTTGCAAGGTGATATTTGGAAGACCATAGAGGGCTATGGTGAAAAAGGAAATAGCCTAAGATAGAAACTGAAAAGAAGCTTTCTGAAAACCTGGTTTGTGTTCTGTTGAATCATCTCAAAGAGTTAGAGCTTTCCCCTTAAGAAGCCTTTCGCTAATACTATTCTTGTGGAATTTGCAAAGTGATATTCGGAAGCCCATAGAGTGCTATAGTGAAAATGGAAATATCCTAAGATAAAAACTGAAAAGAAGCTTTCTGAGAAACTGTCTTGTGTTCTGTTAGTTCATCTCATCGAGTTACAGCTTTATCCTCAAGAAGCCGTTCACTAAGACTGTTCTTGTGAAATTTGCAAAGTGATATTTGGAAGCCCATAGAAGGCTATGGTGAAAAAGGAAATACCTTCAATTAGAAACTAGAAAGAAGCTTTCTGAGAAGCTGCTTTGTGTTCTGTTAATTCATCTCAGAGTGTTACAGCTTTCCCCTCAAGAAGCCTGTCGCTAAGACTGTTCTTGTGGAACTTCCAAAGTGATATTTGGAAGCCCTTAGAGGGCTATGGTGAAAAAGCAATATCTTCCGTTAAAAACCGGAAAGAAGATTTCTGAGAAACTTCTTTGTGTTCTGTTAATTCATCTCACAGAGTTACAGCTTTCACCTCAAGAAGCCTTTCGCTAAGACTCTTCTTGTGGAATTTGCAAAGTGATATTTGGAATCTTATATAGGGCTACTGTGAAAAATGAAATATGTTGCGTTAAAAACTGAAAAGAAGCTTTCTGAGAAACTGCCTTGTGTTCTGTTAGTTCATCTCACAGAGTTACAGCTTTACCCTCACAAAACCGTTCACTAAGACTGTTCTTGTGAAATATGCAAAGTGATATTGGAAGCCCGTAGAGGGCTATGGTGAAAAAGGAAATAACTCCAGTTTAAAACTGGAAAGAATCTTTCTGAGAAACTACTTTGTGTTCTTTTAATTCAACTCACAGTGTTACAGCTTTCCTTTCAAAAAGCCTTTTGCTAAGACTGTTCTTGTGGAACTTCCAAAGTGATATTTGGAAGCCCTTAGAGGGCTATGGTGAAAAAGCAATATCTTCCGTTAAAAACCGGAAAGAAGCTTTCTGAGAAACTGCTTTGTGTTCTGTTAATTCATCTCACAGAGTTACAGCATATCCCTCCAGAAGCCTTTCGCTAAGACTGTTCTTGTGGAATTTGCAAAGTGTAATTTGGAAGCCCATGGAGGGCTATGGTGAAATAGGACATATTTTCCGTTAATAACCGGAAAGAAGCTTTCTGAGAAACTGTTTTGTGTTCTGTTTATTCATCTCACAACGTTACAGCTTTCCCCTCAAGAAGTCGTTAACTAAGATTGTTTTTGTGGAATTTGGAAAGTGATATTTGGAAGCCCCTAGAGGGCTATGGTGAAAAAGGAAATAGCCTAAGATAAAAACTGATAAGAAGCTTTCTGAAAAACTGACTTGTGTTCTGTCAATTCAACTCACAGTGTTACAGCTTTCCCCTCAAGAAGACTTTCGCTAAGACTGGTGTTGTGGAATTTGCAAAATGATATTTGGAAGTCCATACAGGGCTACGGTTAAAAAGGAAGTATCTTCCGTTAAAACTGGAAAGAAGCTTTCTGAGAAACTGCTTTGTGTTCTGTTAATTCATCTCAGAGTTGCAGCTTTCCCCTCTAGAAGCCTTTCGCTAAGACTGTCCTTGTGGGATGTGCAAAGTGATATTTGGAAGCCCATAGAGGGCTATGGTGAAAAAGGAAATATCCTCAGTTAAAAACTGGAAAGAAGTTTTCTGAGAAACTGCTTTGTGTTCTGTTAATTTATCTCACAGAGTTACAGCTTTCGCCTCAAGAAGTCTTTTGCTAAGACTGCTCTTGTGTCATTTCCAAAGTGATATTTGGAAGCCCATAGGGGGCTATGGTGAAAAAGGAAATATCCTAAGATAGAAACTGAAAAGGAACTTTCTGAGAAACGGCTATGTGTTGTGTTAGTTCATCTCACAGAGTTACAGCTTTCCCCTCAAGAAGCCTTTCGCTAAGACTGTTCTTGTGGAATTGGGAAAGTTATATTTCAAAGACCATAGAGGGCTATGGTGAAAATGGAATTATTCTGAGATAAACACCGAAAAGAAGCTTTCTGAGCAACTGCTTTGTGTTCTGTTAATTCATCTCACAGTGTTACAAACTTCTCCTCAAGAAACCTTTAGCTAAAGCTGATCTTGTGGAATTTGAAAAGTGATATTTGGAAGCCCATAGGGGGCTATGGTGAAAAAGGAAGTATCTTCTGTTAAAAACTGGAAAGAAGTTTTCTGAGAAACTGCTTTGTGTTCTGTTAATTTATCTTACAGAGTTAAAGCTTTCCCCTCAAGAAACCTTTCTCTAAGGCTGTTCTTGTGTAATTTGCAAAGTGATATTTGGAAGCCCATAGAGGGCTATGGTGATAAAGGAAATATCTTCAGTTAAAAACTGGAAAGAAGATTTCTGAAAAACTGCTTTGTGATCTGTTAATTCATCTCACAGAGTTACAGCTTTCCCCTCAAGACGCCTTTCGGGAAGACTGTTCTTGTGGAATTTGCAAACTGATATTTGGACGCCCATAGAGGGCTATGGTGAAAAAGGAAATATCCTCAGTTAAAAACTGGAAAGAAGCTTTCTGAGAAACTGCTTTGTGTTCTGTTAATTCACATCACGGAGTTACAGCTTTCCCCTCAAGAAGTCTTTCGCTAAGACACTTCTTGTGGAATTTGCAAAGTGATATTTGGAAGCCATTAGAGGGCTATAGTGAAAAAGAAAATATCCTCAGTTAAAAAGTTGAAAGAAGATTTCTGAGAAACTGCTTTGTGTTTTGTTAATTCATCTCACAGAGTTACAGCTTTCCGCTCAAGAAGCCTTTCGCTAAGACTGTTCCTCTGGAATATGCAAAGTGTTATTTTGGAGCCCATAGGGGGCTACGGTGAAAAGGAAATATCTTCCGTTTAAAACTGGAAAGAAGCTTTTTGAGAATCTGCTTTGTGTTCTTTAAATTCATCTCACAGAGTAACAGCTTTCCCCTCTATAAGACTTTCGTTAAGACTGTTCTTGGGGAATTTGCAAAGTGATATTGGGAAGCCCATAGAAGGCTATGGTGAAAAAGGAAAAATCTTCCGTTAAAACTCTGAAGAAGCATTCTGTGAAACTGCCGTGTGTTCTGATAATGCATCTCACCGAGTTACAGCTTTCCCCTCAAGAAGCCTTTCGCAAAGTCTGTTCTTGTGGGATTTTCTAAGTGATATTTGGAAGCCCATAGAGGGCTGTGGGGAAAACGGAAATATCTTCGGCTGAAAACTGCAAAGAAGCTTTTTGAGAAACAGCTCTGTGTTCTGTTAATTCATTTCAGAGAGTTACAGCTTTCCGCTCCAGAAGCCTTTCGCTAAGACTGCTCTTTTGGAATTTGAAAAGTGATATTTGGAAGCCCTTAGAGGGCTATGGTGAAAAAGGAAATATCTTCCATTAAAAACTGGAAAGAAGACTTCTGAGATACTGCCGTGTGTTCTGTTAATACATCTCACCGAGATACAGCTTTCCCCTCAAGAAGCCTTTCTGTAAGACTGTTCTTGTGGAATTTGGAAAGCGAAATTTGGAAGCCCATTGAGGGCTATGACGAAAAAGGAAATTTCTTCCGTTAAAAACCGAAAAGAAGCTTTCTGAGAAACTGCTTTGTGTTTTGTTAGTTCATCTCACAGAATTACAGCTTTGCTCTCCAGAAGCCTTTCGCTAAGACTGTTCTTGTGGAATTTGCAAAGTGATCTTAGAAGCCCGTAGATGGCTATGGTGAAAAAGGAAATATCTTCCATTAAAAACAGGAAAGAAGCTTTCTGAGAGACTTCTTTGTGTTCTGTTAATTCCGCTCACAGTCTACAGCTTTCACCTCAAGAAGCCTTTCCTTAAGACTGTTCTTGTGGAATTTTCAAAGTGATATTTGGAAGCTCCTAGAAGGCTATGGTGAAAAAGGAAATATCCTAAGATAAAAACTGAAAAGATGCTTTCTGAAAAACTGCATTGTGTTTTCTTAATTGATCTCACGGAGTTATAGATTTCCCCTCCAGAAGCCTTTCGCTAAGATTGTTCTTGTGGAATTTGCAACGTGATATTTGGAAGCCCGCAGAGTGCTATGGTGAAAAAGGAAATATCTTCCGTTAAAAACTGGAAAGAAGACTTCTGAGAAACTCCTTTGTTTTCTGCTAATACATCTCACAAAGTTACAGCTTTCCCCTCAAGAAGCCGATCACTAAGACTGTTCTTGTGGAATTTGCAACGTGATATTTGGAAGCCCGCAGAGGGCTATGGTAAAAAAGGAACAATCTTCTCTTAAAAACTGGAAATAAGCTTTCTGAGAAACCGCCATGTGTTCTCTTAATGCACCTCACCGAGTTACAGCTTTCCCCTCAAGAAGACATTCGCTCGGACTGTTCTTGTGGGATTTGCAAAGTGATATTTGGAAGTCCATAGAGGGCTATGGTGAAAAAGGAAATTTCTTCCGTTAAAAACTGGAAAGAAGATTTCTGAGAAATTGCTATTTGTTCTGTTAATTCATCTCACAGAGTTACAGCTTCACCTCCAGAAGCCTTTCGCTAAGACTGTTCTTGTGGAATTTGCAAAGTCATATTTGGAAGCCAATAGAAGTCTATTTTGAAAAAGGAATTATCCTAAGATAGAAACTGAAAATAAGCTTTCTGAGAAACTGCTTTGTGTTCTGTCAATTCAACTCACAGAGTTACAGCTTTCCCCTCAAGAAACCTTTTCCTGAGGCTGTTGTTGTGAAATTTTCAAAGTGATATTTGGAAGCCCCTAGAGGGCTATGGTGAAAAAGGAAATATCTTCCGTTAAAAACTGGAAAGTATCTTTATGAGAATCTGCCGTGTGTTATGTTAATACATCTCACCGAGTTACAGCTTTCCCCACAAGAAGCCTTTCACTAAGACTGTTCCTGTGGGATTTGCAAAGTGATATTTGGAAGCCCATAGAGGGCTACGGTGAAAATGGAATTATCTTCAGTTAACAACTGGAAAGAAGCTTCTGAGAAACTGCTTTGTGTTCTGTTAATTCATTTCACAGAGTTACAGCTTTCCCTCAAGAAGCGTTTCACTAAGACTCTTCTTGTGGAATTTGCAAAGTGATCTTTGGAAGCCCATAGAGGGCTATGGTGAAAAAGGAAATATCTTCCGTTAAAAACTGGAAAGAAGTTTTATGAGAATCTGCCGTGTGTTATGTTAATACATCTCACCGAGTTACAGCTTTACCCACAAGAAGCCTTTCGCTAAGTCTGTTCCTGTGGGATTTGCAAAGTGATATTTGGAAGCCCATAGAGGGCTACGGTGAAAATGGAAATATCTTCAGTTAACAACAGGAAAGAAGCTTCTGAGAAACTGCTTTGTGTTCTGTTAATTCATCTCCAAGAGTTACAGCTTTCCCCTCAAGAAGCCTTTCGGTACGACGGCTCTTGTGGAATTTGCAGAGTGATATTTGGAAGCCCACAGAGGGCTATGGTGAAAAAGGAAATAGACTAAGATAAAAACTGAAAACAAGCTTTTTGAGAAGCTGCTTTGTGTTCTGTTAATTCATCTCACAGTGTTCCAGCTTTCCCCTAAAGAAGCCTTTCGCTACGACTGTTCTTGTGGAATTTTCAAAGAGATATTTGGAAGCCCTTAGAGGGCTATGGTAAAAAAGGATATACCTTCAGTTAAAAACTGGAAAGAAGCTTTCTGAGAAACTGCTTAGTGTTCTGTTAATTCATCTCACCGAGTTACAGTTCTCCCTTCAAGAAGCCTTTCACTAAGACTGTTCTTGTGGAATTGGCAAAGTGATATTTCGAAGACCTTAGAGGGCTATGGTGAAAAAGGAAATATCTTCCGTTAAAAACTGGAAAAAAGCTTTCTGAGAAACTGCTTTGTGTTCTGTTAATTCATCTCACAGAGTTATAGCTTTCCCCTCAAAAAGCCTTTCACTAAGGCTGTTGTTGTGGAATTTGCAAAGTGATATTTGGAATCCCAAAGAGGGCTATGGTGAAAATGGAAATATCCTAAGATAAAAACCGAAAATAACCTTTCTGAGAAACTGCTTTCTGTTCTGGTAGTTCATCTCACAGAGTTACAGCATTCTGCTCAAGGAGCCGTTCACTAAGACTGTTCTTGTGGAATTTGAAAAGTGACATTTGGAAGCCCTTAGAGGGCTATGGTGAAAAAGTAAATATCCTAAGATAAAAACTGAAAAGAAACTTTCTGAGAAACTGCTTTGTTTTCTGTTAATTCAACTCACACAGTTACAGCTTTACCTTCAAGAAGCCTTTCGCTAAGGCTGCTGTTGTGGTATTTGCAAAGTGATATTTGGAAGCCCATAGAGGGCTATGGTGAAAAAGGAAATATCTTCAGTTAAAAACTGAAAAGAAGCTTTCTGAGAAACTGCTGTGTGTTCTGTCAATTCATCTCAAAGAATTAGAGCTTTCCCCTGAAAACACCTTCCGCTAAGACTGTTCTTGTGGAATTTGCAAAGTGATAATTGGAAGCCCATAGATGGCTATGGTGAAAAAGGAAACATCCTAAGATAAAAACCGAGAAGAAGCTTCCTGAGAAACTGCTTTGTGTTCTTTTAGTTAATCTCACGGTGTTACCGCTTTCCCCTCAAGAAGCCATTCAGTAAGACTGTTCTTGTGGAATTTGCTAAGTGATATTTGGAAGCCCAGAGAGGGCTACGGTGAAAAAGGAAATATCTTCCGTTAAAAACTGGAAAGAAGATTTCCGAAAAACTGCTTTGTGTTCTGTTAATTCATCTCACAGAGTTACAGCTTTCCCCTCCAGAAGTCTTTGGCTAAGACTATTCTTGTGGAATTTGCAAAGTGATATTTCGAAGCCCTTAGAGGGCTATGGTGAAAAAGGAAATACCCTAAGATAAAAACTGAAAAGAAGCTTTCTGAGCAACTGCTTTGTTTTCTGTTAAATCAACTCACAGAGTTACAGCTTTCCCCTCAAGAAGCCTGTCGCTAAGGCTGTTTTTGTGGAATATGCAAAGTGATATTTGGAAGCCCATAGATGGCTATGGTGAAAATGGAAATATCCTAAGATAAAAATAGAAAAGAAGCTTTCTGAGATACTGCCTTGTGTTCTGTTAGTTCATCTCACAGAGTTACAGCTTTACCCTCAAGAAACCGTTCACTAAGACTGTTCTTGTGAAATTTGCAAAGTGATATTGGAAGCCCGTAGAGGGCTATGGTGAAAAAGGAAATAACTTCAGTTTAAAACTGGAAAGAATCTTTCTGAGAAACTACTTTGTGTTCTCTTAATTCAACTCACAGAGTTACAGCTTTCCCTTCAATAAGCCTTTCACTAAGACAGTTCTTGTGGAATTTGCAAAGAGATATTTGGAACCCTTAGAAGGCGATGGTGAAAAAGGAAATATCCTAATATAAAAACTGAACAGAAGCTTTCTGAGAAACTGCTTTGTGTACTGTTAATTCATCTCACAGAGTTACAGCTTGTCCCTGCAGAAGCCTTTCACTAAGACTGTTCTTGTGGAATTTGCAAAGAGAAATTTCGAAGCCCATAGAGGGCTATGGTGAAAAAGGGATTATCTTCCGTTAAAAACCGAAAAGAAGCTTTCTGAGAAACTGCTTTGTGTTCTGTTAGTTCATCTCACAGAGTTTGAGCTTTCCTCTCAAGGAGCCGTTCACAAAGACTCTTCTTGTGCAATTTGCAAATTCATATTTGGTAACCCATAGAGGGCTATGGTGAAAAAGGAAATATCTCCCGTTAAAAAGGAGAAAGCAGCTTCTTGAGAAACTGGCGTGTTTTCTGTTAATACATCTCACCGAATTAGATCTTTCCCTTCCAGAAGCCTTTCGCTAAGACTGTTCTTGTGGAATTTGCAAGGTGATATTTGGAAGACCATAGAGGGCTATGGTGAAAAAGGAAATAGCCTAAGATAGAAACTGAAAAGAAGCTTTCTGAAAACCTGGTTTGTGTTCTGTTGAATCATCTCAAAGAGTTAGAGCTTTCCCCTTAAGAAGCCTTTCGCTAATACTATTCTTGTGGAATTTGCAAAGTGATATTCGGAAGCCCATAGAGTGCTATAGTGAAAATGGAAATATCCTAAGATAAAAACTGAAAAGAAGCTTTCTGAGAAACTGTCTTGTGTTCTGTTAGTTCATCTCATCGAGTTACAGCTTTATCCTCAAGAAGCCGTTCACTAAGACTGTTCTTGTGAAATTTGCAAAGTGATATTTGGAAGCCCATAGAAGGCTATGGTGAAAAAGGAAATACCTTCAATTAGAAACTAGAAAGAAGCTTTCTGAGAAGCTGCTTTGTGTTCTGTTAATTCATCTCAGAGTGTTACAGCTTTCCCCTCAAGAAGCCTGTCGCTAAGACTGTTCTTGTGGAACTTCCAAAGTGATATTTGGAAGCCCTTAGAGGGCTATGGTGAAAAAGCAATATCTTCCGTTAAAAACCGGAAAGAAGATTTCTGAGAAACTTCTTTGTGTTCTGTTAATTCATCTCACAGAGTTACAGCTTTCACCTCAAGAAGCCTTTCGCTAAGACTCTTCTTGTGGAATTTGCAAAGTGATATTTGGAATCTTATATAGGGCTACTGTGAAAAATGAAATATGTTGCGTTAAAAACTGAAAAGAAGCTTTCTGAGAAACTGCCTTGTGTTCTGTTAGTTCATCTCACAGAGTTACAGCTTTACCCTCACAAAACCGTTCACTAAGACTGTTCTTGTGAAATATGCAAAGTGATATTGGAAGCCCGTAGAGGGCTATGGTGAAAAAGGAAATAACTCCAGTTTAAAACTGGAAAGAATCTTTCTGAGAAACTACTTTGTGTTCTTTTAATTCAACTCACAGTGTTACAGCTTTCCCTTCAAAAAGCCTTTTGCTAAGACTGTTCTTGTGGAACTTCCAAAGTGATATTTGGAAGCCCTTAGAGGGCTATGGTGAAAAAGCAATATCTTCCGTTAAAAACCGGAAAGAAGCTTTCTGAGAAACTGCTTTGTGTTCTGTTAATTCATCTCACAGAGTTACAGCATATCCCTCCAGAAGCCTTTCGCTAAGACTGTTCTTGTGGAATTTGCAAAGTGTAATTTGGAAGCCCATGGAGGGCTATGGTGAAATAGGACATATTTTCCGTTAATAACCGGAAAGAAGCTTTCTGAGAAACTGTTTTGTGTTCTGTTTATTCATCTCACAACGTTACAGCTTTCCCCTCAAGAAGTCGTTAACTAAGATTGTTTTTGTGGAATTTGGAAAGTGATATTTGGAAGCCCCTAGAGGGCTATGGTGAAAAAGGAAATAGCCTAAGATAAAAACTGATAAGAAGCTTTCTGAAAAACTGACTTGTGTTCTGTCAATTCAACTCACAGCGTTACAGCTTTCCCCTCAAGAAGACTTTCGCTAAGACTGGTGTTGTGGAATTTGCAAAATGATATTTGGAAGTCCATACAGGGCTACGGTTAAAAAGGAAGTATCTTCCGTTAAAACTGGAAAGAAGCTTTCTGAGAAACTGCTTTGTGTTCTGTTAATTCATCTCAGAGTTGCAGCTTTCCCCTCTAGAAGCCTTTCGCTAAGACTGTCCTTGTGGGATGTGCAAAGTGATATTTGGAAGCCCATAGAGGGCTATGGTGAAAAAGGAAATATCCTCAGTTAAAAACTGGAAAGAAGTTTTCTGAGAAACTGCTTTGTGTTCTGTTAATTTATCTCACAGAGTTACAGCTTTCGCCTCAAGAAGTCTTTTGCTAAGACTGCTCTTGTGTCATTTCCAAAGTGATATTTGGAAGCCCATAGGGGGCTATGGTGAAAAAGGAAATATCCTAAGATAGAAACTGAAAAGGAACTTTCTGAGAAACGGCTATGTGTTGTGTTAGTTCATCTCACAGAGTTACAGCTTTCCCCTCAAGAAGCCTTTCGCTAAGACTGTTCTTGTGGAATTGGGAAAGTTATATTTCAAAGACCATAGAGGGCTATGGTGAAAATGGAATTATTCTGAGATAAACACCGAAAAGAAGCTTTCTGAGCAACTGCTTTGTGTTCTGTTAATTCATCTCACAGTGTTACAAACTTCTCCTCAAGAAACCTTTAGCTAAAGCTGATCTTGTGGAATTTGAAAAGTGATATTTGGAAGCCCATAGGGGGCTATGGTGAAAAAGGAAGTATCTTCTGTTAAAAACTGGAAAGAAGTTTTCTGAGAAACTGCTTTGTGTTCTGTTAATTTATCTTACAGAGTTAAAGCTTTCCCCTCAAGAAACCTTTCTCTAAGGCTGTTCTTGTGTAATTTGCAAAGTGATATTTGGAAGCCCATAGAGGGCTATGGTGATAAAGGAAATATCTTCAGTTAAAAACTGGAAAGAAGATTTCTGAAAAACTGCTTTGTGATCTGTTAATTCATCTCACAGAGTTACAGCTTTCCCCTCAAGACGCCTTTCGGGAAGACTGTTCTTGTGGAATTTGCAAACTGATATTTGGACGCCCATAGAGGGCTATGGTGAAAAAGGAAATATCCTCAGTTAAAAACTGGAAAGAAGCTTTCTGAGAAACTGCTTTGTGTTCTGTTAATTCACATCACGGAGTTACAGCTTTCCCCTCAAGAAGTCTTTCGCTAAGACACTTCTTGTGGAATTTGCAAAGTGATATTTGGAAGCCATTAGAGGGCTATAGTGAAAAAGAAAATATCCTCAGTTAAAAAGTTGAAAGAAGATTTCTGAGAAACTGCTTTGTGTTTTGTTAATTCATCTCACAGAGTTACAGCTTTCCGCTCAAGAAGCCTTTCGCTAAGACTGTTCCTCTGGAATATGCAAAGTGTTATTTTGGAGCCCATAGGGGGCTACGGTGAAAAGGAAATATCTTCCGTTTAAAACTGGAAAGAAGCTTTTTGAGAATCTGCTTTGTGTTCTTTAAATTCATCTCACAGAGTAACAGCTTTCCCCTCTATAAGACTTTCGTTAAGACTGTTCTTGGGGAATTTGCAAAGTGATATTGGGAAGCCCATAGAAGGCTATGGTGAAAAAGGAAAAATCTTCCGTTAAAACTCTGAAGAAGCATTCTGTGAAACTGCCGTGTGTTCTGATAATGCATCTCACCGAGTTACAGCTTTCCCCTCAAGAAGCCTTTCGCAAAGTCTGTTCTTGTGGGATTTTCTAAGTGATATTTGGAAGCCCATAGAGGGCTGTGGGGAAAACGGAAATATCTTCGGCTGAAAACTGCAAAGAAGCTTTTTGAGAAACAGCTCTGTGTTCTGTTAATTCATTTCAGAGAGTTACAGCTTTCCGCTCCAGAAGCCTTTCGCTAAGACTGCTCTTTTGGAATTTGAAAAGTGATATTTGGAAGCCCTTAGAGGGCTATGGTGAAAAAGGAAATATCTTCCATTAAAAACTGGAAAGAAGACTTCTGAGATACTGCCGTGTGTTCTGTTAATACATCTCACCGAGATACAGCTTTCCCCTCAAGAAGCCTTTCTGTAAGACTGTTCTTGTGGAATTTGGAAAGCGAAATTTGGAAGCCCATTGAGGGCTATGACGAAAAAGGAAATTTCTTCCGTTAAAAACCGAAAAGAAGCTTTCTGAGAAACTGCTTTGTGTTTTGTTAGTTCATCTCACAGAATTACAGCTTTGCTCTCCAGAAGCCTTTCGCTAAGACTGTTCTTGTGGAATTTGCAAAGTGATCTTAGAAGCCCGTAGATGGCTATGGTGAAAAAGGAAATATCTTCCATTAAAAACAGGAAAGAAGCTTTCTGAGAGACTTCTTTGTGTTCTGTTAATTCCGCTCACAGTCTACAGCTTTCACCTCAAGAAGCCTTTCCTTAAGACTGTTCTTGTGGAATTTTCAAAGTGATATTTGGAAGCTCCTAGAAGGCTATGGTGAAAAAGGAAATATCCTAAGATAAAAACTGAAAAGATGCTTTCTGAAAAACTGCATTGTGTTTTCTTAATTGATCTCACGGAGTTATAGATTTCCCCTCCAGAAGCCTTTCGCTAAGATTGTTCTTGTGGAATTTGCAACGTGATATTTGGAAGCCCGCAGAGTGCTATGGTGAAAAAGGAAATATCTTCCGTTAAAAACTGGAAAGAAGACTTCTGAGAAACTCCTTTGTTTTCTGCTAATACATCTCACAAAGTTACAGCTTTCCCCTCAAGAAGCCGATCACTAAGACTGTTCTTGTGGAATTTGCAACGTGATATTTGGAAGCCCGCAGAGGGCTATGGTAAAAAAGGAACAATCTTCTCTTAAAAACTGGAAATAAGCTTTCTGAGAAACCGCCATGTGTTCTCTTAATGCACCTCACCGAGTTACAGCTTTCCCCTCAAGAAGACATTCGCTCGGACTGTTCTTGTGGGATTTGCAAAGTGATATTTGGAAGTCCATAGAGGGCTATGGTGAAAAAGGAAATTTCTTCCGTTAAAAACTGGAAAGAAGATTTCTGAGAAATTGCTATTTGTTCTGTTAATTCATCTCACAGAGTTACAGCTTCACCTCCAGAAGCCTTTCGCTAAGACTGTTCTTGTGGAATTTGCAAAGTCATATTTGGAAGCCAATAGAAGTCTATTTTGAAAAAGGAATTATCCTAAGATAGAAACTGAAAATAAGCTTTCTGAGAAACTGCTTTGTGTTCTGTCAATTCAACTCACAGAGTTACAGCTTTCCCCTCAAGAAACCTTTTCCTGAGGCTGTTGTTGTGAAATTTTCAAAGTGATATTTGGAAGCCCCTAGAGGGCTATGGTGAAAAAGGAAATATCTTCCGTTAAAAACTGGAAAGTATCTTTATGAGAATCTGCCGTGTGTTATGTTAATACATCTCACCGAGTTACAGCTTTCCCCACAAGAAGCCTTTCACTAAGACTGTTCCTGTGGGATTTGCAAAGTGATATTTGGAAGCCCATAGAGGGCTACGGTGAAAATGGAATTATCTTCAGTTAACAACTGGAAAGAAGCTTCTGAGAAACTGCTTTGTGTTCTGTTAATTCATTTCACAGAGTTACAGCTTTCCCTCAAGAAGCGTTTCACTAAGACTCTTCTTGTGGAATTTGCAAAGTGATCTTTGGAAGCCCATAGAGGGCTATGGTGAAAAAGGAAATATCTTCCGTTAAAAACTGGAAAGAAGTTTTATGAGAATCTGCCGTGTGTTATGTTAATACATCTCACCGAGTTACAGCTTTACCCACAAGAAGCCTTTCGCTAAGTCTGTTCCTGTGGGATTTGCAAAGTGATATTTGGAAGCCCATAGAGGGCTACGGTGAAAATGGAAATATCTTCAGTTAACAACAGGAAAGAAGCTTCTGAGAAACTGCTTTGTGTTCTGTTAATTCATTTCACAGAGTTACAGCTTTCCCTCAAGAAGCGTTTCACTAAGACTCTTCTTGTGGAATTTGCAAAGTGATCTTTGGAAGCCCATAGAGGGCTATGGTGAAAAAGGAAATATCTTCCGTTAAAAACTGGAAAGAAGTTTTATGAGAATCTGCCGTGTGTTATGTTAATACATCTCACCGAGTTACAGCTTTACCCACAAGAAGCCTTTCGCTAAGTCTGTTCCTGTGGGATTTGCAAAGTGATATTTGGAAGCCCATAGAGGGCTACGGTGAAAATGGAAATATCTTCAGTTAACAACAGGAAAGAAGCTTCTGAGAAACTGCTTTGTGTTCTGTTAATTCATCTCCAAGAGTTACAGCTTTCCCCTCAAGAAGCCTTTCGGTACGACGGCTCTTGTGGAATTTGCAGAGTGATATTTGGAAGCCCACAGAGGGCTATGGTGAAAAAGGAAATAGACTAAGATAAAAACTGAAAACAAGCTTTTTGAGAAGCTGCTTTGTGTTCTGTTAATTCATCTCACAGTGTTCCAGCTTTCCCCTAAAGAAGCCTTTCGCTACGACTGTTCTTGTGGAATTTTCAAAGAGATATTTGGAAGCCCTTAGAGGGCTATGGTAAAAAAGGATATACCTTCAGTTAAAAACTGGAAAGAAGCTTTCTGAGAAACTGCTTAGTGTTCTGTTAATTCATCTCACCGAGTTACAGTTCTCCCTTCAAGAAGCCTTTCACTAAGACTGTTCTTGTGGAATTGGCAAAGTGATATTTCGAAGACCTTAGAGGGCTATGGTGAAAAAGGAAATATCTTCCGTTAAAAACTGGAAAAAAGCTTTCTGAGAAACTGCTTTGTGTTCTGTTAATTCATCTCACAGAGTTATAGCTTTCCCCTCAAAAAGCCTTTCACTAAGGCTGTTGTTGTGGAATTTGCAAAGTGATATTTGGAATCCCAAAGAGGGCTATGGTGAAAATGGAAATATCCTAAGATAAAAACCGAAAATAACCTTTCTGAGAAACTGCTTTCTGTTCTGGTAGTTCATCTCACAGAGTTACAGCATTCTGCTCAAGGAGCCGTTCACTAAGACTGTTCTTGTGGAATTTGAAAAGTGACATTTGGAAGCCCTTAGAGGGCTATGGTGAAAAAGTAAATATCCTAAGATAAAAACTGAAAAGAAACTTTCTGAGAAACTGCTTTGTTTTCTGTTAATTCAACTCACACAGTTACAGCTTTACCTTCAAGAAGCCTTTCGCTAAGGCTGCTGTTGTGGTATTTGCAAAGTGATATTTGGAAGCCCATAGAGGGCTATGGTGAAAAAGGAAATATCTTCAGTTAAAAACTGAAAAGAAGCTTTCTGAGAAACTGCTGTGTGTTCTGTCAATTCATCTCAAAGAATTAGAGCTTTCCCCTGAAAACACCTTCCGCTAAGACTGTTCTTGTGGAATTTGCAAAGTGATAATTGGAAGCCCATAGATGGCTATGGTGAAAAAGGAAACATCCTAAGATAAAAACCGAGAAGAAGCTTCCTGAGAAACTGCTTTGTGTTCTTTTAGTTAATCTCACGGTGTTACCGCTTTCCCCTCAAGAAGCCATTCAGTAAGACTGTTCTTGTGGAATTTGCTAAGTGATATTTGGAAGCCCAGAGAGGGCTACGGTGAAAAAGGAAATATCTTCCGTTAAAAACTGGAAAGAAGATTTCCGAAAAACTGCTTTGTGTTCTGTTAATTCATCTCACAGAGTTACAGCTTTCCCCTCCAGAAGTCTTTGGCTAAGACTATTCTTGTGGAATTTGCAAAGTGATATTTCGAAGCCCTTAGAGGGCTATGGTGAAAAAGGAAATACCCTAAGATAAAAACTGAAAAGAAGCTTTCTGAGCAACTGCTTTGTTTTCTGTTAAATCAACTCACAGAGTTACAGCTTTCCCCTCAAGAAGCCTGTCGCTAAGGCTGTTTTTGTGGAATATGCAAAGTGATATTTGGAAGCCCATAGATGGCTATGGTGAAAATGGAAATATCCTAAGATAAAAATAGAAAAGAAGCTTTCTGAGATACTGCCTTGTGTTCTGTTAGTTCATCTCACAGAGTTACAGCTTTACCCTCAAGAAACCGTTCACTAAGACTGTTCTTGTGAAATTTGCAAAGTGATATTGGAAGCCCGTAGAGGGCTATGGTGAAAAAGGAAATAACTTCAGTTTAAAACTGGAAAGAATCTTTCTGAGAAACTACTTTGTGTTCTCTTAATTCAACTCACAGAGTTACAGCTTTCCCTTCAATAAGCCTTTCACTAAGACAGTTCTTGTGGAATTTGCAAAGAGATATTTGGAACCCTTAGAAGGCGATGGTGAAAAAGGAAATATCCTAATATAAAAACTGAACAGAAGCTTTCTGAGAAACTGCTTTGTGTACTGTTAATTCATCTCACAGAGTTACAGCTTGTCCCTGCAGAAGCCTTTCACTAAGACTGTTCTTGTGGAATTTGCAAAGAGAAATTTCGAAGCCCATAGAGGGCTATGGTGAAAAAGGGATTATCTTCCGTTAAAAACCGAAAAGAAGCTTTCTGAGAAACTGCTTTGTGTTCTGTTAGTTCATCTCACAGAGTTTGAGCTTTCCTCTCAAGGAGCCGTTCACAAAGACTCTTCTTGTGCAATTTGCAAATTCATATTTGGTAACCCATAGAGGGCTATGGTGAAAAAGGAAATATCTCCCGTTAAAAAGGAGAAAGCAGCTTCTTGAGAAACTGGCGTGTTTTCTGTTAATACATCTCACCGAATTAGATCTTTCCCTTCCAGAAGCCTTTCGCTAAGACTGTTCTTGTGGAATTTGCAAGGTGATATTTGGAAGACCATAGAGGGCTATGGTGAAAAAGGAAATAGCCTAAGATAGAAACTGAAAAGAAGCTTTCTGAAAACCTGGTTTGTGTTCTGTTGAATCATCTCAAAGAGTTAGAGCTTTCCCCTTAAGAAGCCTTTCGCTAATACTATTCTTGTGGAATTTGCAAAGTGATATTCGGAAGCCCATAGAGTGCTATAGTGAAAATGGAAATATCCTAAGATAAAAACTGAAAAGAAGCTTTCTGAGAAACTGTCTTGTGTTCTGTTAGTTCATCTCATCGAGTTACAGCTTTATCCTCAAGAAGCCGTTCACTAAGACTGTTCTTGTGAAATTTGCAAAGTGATATTTGGAAGCCCATAGAAGGCTATGGTGAAAAAGGAAATACCTTCAATTAGAAACTAGAAAGAAGCTTTCTGAGAAGCTGCTTTGTGTTCTGTTAATTCATCTCAGAGTGTTACAGCTTTCCCCTCAAGAAGCCTGTCGCTAAGACTGTTCTTGTGGAACTTCCAAAGTGATATTTGGAAGCCCTTAGAGGGCTATGGTGAAAAAGCAATATCTTCCGTTAAAAACCGGAAAGAAGATTTCTGAGAAACTTCTTTGTGTTCTGTTAATTCATCTCACAGAGTTACAGCTTTCACCTCAAGAAGCCTTTCGCTAAGACTCTTCTTGTGGAATTTGCAAAGTGATATTTGGAATCTTATATAGGGCTACTGTGAAAAATGAAATATGTTGCGTTAAAAACTGAAAAGAAGCTTTCTGAGAAACTGCCTTGTGTTCTGTTAGTTCATCTCACAGAGTTACAGCTTTACCCTCACAAAACCGTTCACTAAGACTGTTCTTGTGAAATATGCAAAGTGATATTGGAAGCCCGTAGAGGGCTATGGTGAAAAAGGAAATAACTCCAGTTTAAAACTGGAAAGAATCTTTCTGAGAAACTACTTTGTGTTCTTTTAATTCAACTCACAGTGTTACAGCTTTCCCTTCAAAAAGCCTTTTGCTAAGACTGTTCTTGTGGAACTTCCAAAGTGATATTTGGAAGCCCTTAGAGGGCTATGGTGAAAAAGCAATATCTTCCGTTAAAAACCGGAAAGAAGCTTTCTGAGAAACTGCTTTGTGTTCTGTTAATTCATCTCACAGAGTTACAGCATATCCCTCCAGAAGCCTTTCGCTAAGACTGTTCTTGTGGAATTTGCAAAGTGTAATTTGGAAGCCCATGGAGGGCTATGGTGAAATAGGACATATTTTCCGTTAATAACCGGAAAGAAGCTTTCTGAGAAACTGTTTTGTGTTCTGTTTATTCATCTCACAACGTTACAGCTTTCCCCTCAAGAAGTCGTTAACTAAGATTGTTTTTGTGGAATTTGGAAAGTGATATTTGGAAGCCCCTAGAGGGCTATGGTGAAAAAGGAAATAGCCTAAGATAAAAACTGATAAGAAGCTTTCTGAAAAACTGACTTGTGTTCTGTCAATTCAACTCACAGCGTTACAGCTTTCCCCTCAAGAAGACTTTCGCTAAGACTG